>NW_017307189.1:488197-488956 GCF_000935625.1 Nanorana parkeri
TGTGGGGGGGCGGGGGGGAGGGGGTAAAAAGCTGTTATCATTTACATTATAATGTATTGCTGGGACTTGTAGTCCTGCATAGTTGGAGCTATTCTGCATTACTGTATAATGATCCCAAGTCCCAGCAATACATTATATTATTAAGTAGGGATGCACAAATGTGTGTGTGTTTTGTGGGGGGGGGTTTAAAAAGCTGTTATTATTTACATTATAATGTATTGCTGGGAATTGTAGTCCTGCATAGTTGGAGCTATTCTGCATTACTGTATAATGATCCCAAGTCCCAGCAATACATTATATTATTAAGTAGGGATGCACAAATGTGTGTGTGTTTTGTGGGGGGGGGTTTAAAAAGCTGTTATTATTTACATTATAATGTATTGCTGGGAATTGTAGTCCTGCATAGTTGGAGCTATTCTGTGTTACTGTATAATCTGTGTTACTGTATAATCATTATACAGCAATGCAGAATACCACCAGCTATGCAGGACTACAAGTCCCTGCAATACATTATATTAGTAAGTTGGGATGCAGCAGTGCCAATACTGTTTTTTTTCACACGTACTTGTGAAAATGCCCCATACTAAGCGCAGGCAAAATTACCAGGGTCACAGCGGTCGCATTTGTGACTGGGCCCTGGTGTTCGGCCAGTTGGGGGGAGCCCAGGGAGAAAGAAGAGGGCCCGCCACACGCAGTGTTTTTGACACTTGCGGACCGCAGTTCAGACAGAGGGATGGGGAAGACGCTGTAGTGGGGGGG
>NW_017307189.1:490130-507403 GCF_000935625.1 Nanorana parkeri
TTCTAGTTACGCCTCTGATCAGACCTCACAGACAAAAAGTTGGAATAATAAGTTTTAGCACATGGAGAAGTGTGTTTGTTCCTACCCATTCCACCAGTTACTTCTGTACATCTTCAACTATTGCTGAATGACTAGTGGGCCACATTTGGACCTGATAAAACTAAACTTGTGCAATAATGCATATTCATTTCATTCTCTGCAGTAAATAACATAACTAAATAACTAATCTGACAAACACGGTTTTGCAAGAGAAGACCCTACGTGAATAATACAATGTTTACTGTTTTTTTATATATCCCCACTGTTCTTTGCATTACCGTGCTGAACAAGCCCACTTGTGGGCCTTATTTTTATAAAGCTGGAGGAAAATAAGGTGTCTGGCATGGTCATAGAAATCAACCAGATGTACAATTTCATCTAGATGGTGAAAGCTAAGAACACCAGGGGCGTCCCGATGCCGGGTGTCACCCGGAGTGAAGACCAGGTGACACCCCGCCGTGACATCATCACGCATATGTGTGTGACGTCACCACGCGCGTGCGTGTGACGTCATTGCGCAATCATCTAATTGATGCCTGCCGGGGGCCATCTTGTTGATGGACACCGGCAGAAAGAGGAGGGGACATTCACCTGGCAGGATGAGATATACTGCTGGGTGTCCCCCCCTCTCTCCTGACACTGTCGGGCTCTCGGTCCATGACCGAGTGCCCGACTTTTTAGAGGGTTCAGTCATTTTTGGTGCCACCCCTCCAATGGGATTCACCTGGGTGCGGGCCACAACCCCCTTGTGACGCCACTGAAGAACACAAAGAGATGTCCTATAGACAACTGAACCAGTATTAAATATAGATTACAATAATGTAACCCAGGGGAAACTACACAGTAAGAATATGCCAGTCAAACTATAAGGCCATTTTCACATGGGCTTTCTGATCAAGTCCGCCTCTCAGTTTTTCAGGCGGATCTGATCAGAAGCCTGATGTTAGTGTATGAGCAGCTCAGTCTAAACCAATGTACATCCATTTACATTCGGTTACCCGAGCTCTGGCCAGGAAAAACAAATAGATCAGAGTTCGGTTTCGCTGGACCTGATCGTGCTGGATTGGGGGTAACCAGATATAAAGGGACACCTGTCCATTTAGATACAGCTGCCCGTACACTAGCATGAGTCTGGTAGTGTCGATTTTTCCTCCATCACAAGATGATGGGAAAAAATGCACGGACACAAATGTCATAATGGTGACATCCATTCCGATCGGGAGGGGATCTGTGCACGGATCCCCTCCTGATTGGACCCTGTGAAAGGGGTTAATAAAGAAAACACAAAAGGTGTTTAGATTCCACCCATAGATCATGCTGGGAGGGAACACACTACAGAGGTGTATACATGTTCGTGGTGTGTTTATAAGGTTAGTAAATCAACCCCATTGTCTTTTGAAGCCTAAAGACATTTCCAAACTTTTTAAAATGTATTGAACAACTTGTCACTAGATATAAGTCAAGGGTTTCAAACTGGCTTCTCTACCCTATAGAGAACATGGCACTGACCGTTTAAAGGAGGAGAAGTATTAGGAGAGTAAAATGTACTCTTCCCAATACTTCAAACAGGCATCAGATGTCGGCTCTATAGATCTAGAACTGAGCGATCACAAACCGCTAATCACTCAGCAAATTGTCTTCTTCCTGTAGAGAGCAGTGATTGTCAGCACTCCCTGCAGGGATTCACCTCTCCTCTCTCTGTTCCTCCAGCTCTATTGGGGTACAGACAGGGAGATGGTGGGCACAGCTGGCTCTGGCTTTAGAGAGGCAGAGCCAGCAGTCAGTGAGGCACCAAGGTGGATCCCGACAAAATTGTCAGCATCTTTCCCAGCTGCAGTGTGACTCTGTGCTGTAACCCCCTATATGCTGACTTTGGGTCACAGGAGTACATTTACCAAAAGAAAACTAAAGCAAAAAAAAAAGTTTGGCTTTAGTTCTCCTTTAAACTCATTTCTAATGAGAGTGCCACCACTGAGTACTCAAACTGGTCAAGGGGAATGGCTCTCCTAGGGCTTAGCCCCAGAGTCCTGTAAGTCAGGCCCCAATAACAGGCAAAACCAACTCATAGTAGATGTAAACTATAATTTATGCCTTATTTAAGTTGACAAATGAACAATTTCTGTTTTCTTTTCTTTAATAAGGTAATGGTTTACCTTTTTCATCCTTGTGTCTTAGTTTCTGCTGATCTCCTCCAGCCCATGTTAGCCATTTGCTGTCTGCATACACTCACTCCAGTGATAGCTGCAAGTTATTGCTCAAGGCAGGCTTCCTGATAGTGACAATAATGGAACATGCCTGCACACGGATGGTTGGCGCTGCCACTTATAGTCTCCTCCGCAAGCACATATGACAGGCCAACAACACAGGAGAGTAAAGGGTAAACAGTAACTGGGAGACAATGTTGTCATCCTATAACAGGAAGAGCTTTAACAACCTACATGGCAGGATCACCAGCTAATAGTTTAATGAAAGCTGCAGAAATTAAATGGAAAATATTATAATGTAATCCTAATACAACAAATTTTGCCTCACTAGTAGATGCCAAGGAGGTGAAATTGACTGTATGATTACGATCAGCAATCAGGATCCTCATGGGAAGGAGACCTCATGCTTTGCCATGGTCTAGGGCACTGGTTTACAGCCAGATGTATGCAAACTGCAGAGAATATATATATTATATACACACACGCATATACTATATTTTAAGGAGAACAATTAGACTCAAATTAGGAGTATCAGAAATATATGTACCGGGCAAACAGTGGACTTCGAAAATACTATACCTATACTGCACTTCTTTAATGAGGGAAAATGAGCCCGTGCTCATTTTGTCACTGATCGCTGCATGTTACAAGTACCCTCTTCACCTCGGTCAGAAGGCTCTAATAAGTCTATTAACATTTTAAAAGTCAAGCCAATAAGTCTGAAGTGTCTATTTGACCTTTATCAGAGATAAAACATGTACAGTAAAAACCAGATTGTTCCAGTGAGTCACCATCAAACGCCTAAAGTGGATCCCCAGCTCCTAAGTCCATACATTTTTGGCCGGCGAGTGGTGTTTGATGCCCTAGGTGGGGTCTTCTTTCCTATTCCTCTGTTCTTCCTAGATCTGTTTGACTTAAACATAAGAGAACACTAAAAAAAGCATGTTACCAATAGTTTACAGGTACACCTTTAAATTGTAAGTAAAGGCAAATTCCTTCTTTGATTTGGATAGCATGGTTGAGGGTCTAGACCTCCCTATATGTCCTGGTGACCACTGCCACTGAGACAAACCGTGAGGGAAATCAAAAAATTTAAAAAAAAAGTACGCCGGCCGCGATGCGAGGCAGTGTGTTCTGGAGCGCACTGCATCTGGTGTGAACGAGCCCTAAGATGGGAAAATCGTTTACGTCCAGAGAGATTTTTCGCTCATTTCCTGTTGTATTTCCAGGACAGGAAGTTATGGGAAATCTCCCCAGCTGGACACAGACAGCATACAAATAGTTTTAAAGGGGTTTTAACCATTCCCTACTCTTTCTAAAATAAAGAAAAAGTTTTATATTTTAAACATGTAATCTCTAAGGCCCCTTTCACATGGGCTGATCAGGAGGGCATCCGTGCACAGATCCTCTACTGAACACAGCAGTACGGGTCGGATGTCACCCCTGTGACATCCATGTCCGTACAGTTTTTTCCTTTATCTTGCGATGGAGGAAAAAACTGAAAGTGCGGGACCCCATGTATGTCTATGGGGAATCTGATGAAAACGTATACAGCTGACTAGCCCCAATTTGGTCTGGCGAAATGGAATACTGTCCCATCTGTTCTGCCAAACCCGGCCAGACCTGGGGGTAACCAGGTGTAAATGGACATGGCCGCCCATAGATTTGCATTGGGCATCCGAACGGGTCCTTCTGAAAAACTAAAAAACTGACCTGATCGGACGGCCTGTGTGAAGGGGGCCTAACTCATCACAACTACTTTTCGGGTAGGACAGAAGGGAGTATGTGATTATAAAACCTCTATGAAACAGCCACCCTGCTAACAAAGATCTGCAGGCTAATCAGCTCAGAAAAGGGCACAGTATGAGTTTAACAATTCTGTAAAATGTAACACATGAGAACATCCAACGTATATTTACATAGCAAAAGATTATTGAATGTATACATACACACACACATTCAATTCAGGAACAGCTCTACAAAATATACTGATCATAAATATATATTCAATTAGCATAGAGATTAACTCCATTACTGCCCCAAATCTACAATATAGACAAAGCTCTATATAGGTATATAAAGACAAATCACTGTGTGGTACCCTAAACACACTCCACTTGTTAGCAATTGGTTACTTGTAGAAATGCAGCTAATCTGACCCCACAGATGATAATCAGAATTATATACAGCTAGTAATAAAAATGTTTAATGTGAACTTTTTGTTCAATACAGTAACAATTCAGTTAATCTGTTGATGCTGAAGTAATGCTTGCACTAGAATGGCAAGAGGGATGGAGAGCGACTATCATTCCCATACAGACACAAATCAGATCAGACCATGCCTGAAAGTGCAACCATCAGAGTACTAGCAATGCTTGAACCTTAAACGTTGCTTGAGTCTTTTAATAAAAAGATTGGCAATGCTTGAACCTGGATGGACATACTTCAGCCAAGAAATTTCTAATTGTTCTTACATTCAGTCCTGATCCTCATTCGCTTATGTGAGTGGTGCATAAACCAGTCTTAGCATCTGCCGGCTACTTGGTCAGGAGGAAACCACCTAGCCAGTGGTCAAATACATGAACATGTTGTGCTTTACAAAATCAAGGAACAGAAACCGCCTGGACCAAGGGGCCTGTGGGAACATACCACCATACCAGTGACAAGTGTCAAAGCCCAGAAGGAGTACTGAGGAGACGGCATGTAATTACCCTCCTGCATGATCCCACCTCAGAATACTGTATCCAGGCCAACTAAGAGCAATCACCAGTAGCACAATCATTGAGAGTCACTAAGAACTCTCTAAATAAAAAGAAAACCCAAGGAGTTGATGCTATGCTTGAGTATACCCCTCCACTAGTAGGGACAAGAAGCAAACTAAGCTCTGAAGGTGGTTAGATGGGTGGGTAGGTAGGTAGGTGGGTGGATGGATGGGTTTGTGGGTGGGGTTTAAATGCTTTCTGTTGTGCTTCCTGTCCAGTTCAGGTGGGAACTGCAATCTCTCAATTCTACCCATTATGGAAGCAACTGAAATCAGCAGTTACTGGAATTTCTGGGCATTCTCTGAGAACATATTGATACAGCAGTTGTACACGACAGACTAACAGTGTCAATTAAAATTAAGCAAAAAAAGAGAATACACAATAAAAATGTGTTCTAACGGAACTTGTCCCACCATCTGGCTCTCTAAACTATTTAAATTACTAATCAACCTATTATTCAAGAACGATCAGTGGACTCGAATGTCTATTTCAGGGCTCAAAATTTCCACTCGCGCCCTCGCAATTGGCGAGTGAAAATTGCGTGGGGCGAGTGGAAATTCAAGGGGGGAACTGCTGCCACTTCTACAGCGGCGATCGCCCGTTCAGCAGCGGCGATCGCCGTGTCAGTTCTCTCTCCTCCTCGGTCGCTGAGAAGAATCCATCTGTCCACATCCCCCTGCCACCCCCACCCCCCTTCACCTACCTCTCTCCTCGCTGCTCCGTCCTCCGGGCTCCATCCTCCCCCCGGCCGCCGAGTCTGTCTCCTCACAGGCGCGGATGCAGGGAGCAGAGCGGCAGGGGTATCAGTAACCCTGCCGCTCCGTGATAACCAGTGAGAGGGGAGGGCAGTCTTCCCCTCTCACAGAAGTTCTAGCACAGTGCTGTGCTAGAACTCCTGTATTGGAGGTGACAGGTTCCATAAAGAGAACCTGTCACCTACAAATGCTATCACACAGGGGCTTGTTAGCTCCTGTGTGATAGCGATAGAGTTAAGTGGGGGGAAAAAAATTGTTACAAAAATTAAATACAATTTTTAAAAATAAGTACAAAAGAACAGGAAAAAAATTATTACATTAAAATAAAAAGGTGATTAAAAAGTAAAAAAAAAATTAACGGTCCACTTGCCATGATAACCAGTTGACTGGCAGGCTCCTTCCCTACAGGGACCCGGGCTCCACTGCATAGAAGGAGGACAGGAGCCTGCCAATCAGCTTGTTACTATTCCCTGGGTCATATTTGGCGGGCGTACTGGGACAATGAGGGCATGCTGGAACTTGTAGTTCAATTACGGCATGTCCCAGCATGCTCTCACTGTACCTGTACACCCCCACATATCACGGGGGGAGGGCACAAAATTTTGTCCTGCCCCGGGCGCCGGTTACGCCACTGGGTCTCTGTACTGTGCATCACACCGCAGGTCTCTGTACTGTGCATCACACCGCAGGTCTCTGTACTGTGCATCACACCGCAGGTCTCTGTACTCTGCATCCCAACGCAGGTCTCTGTACTCTGCATCCCAACGCAGGTCTCTGTACTCTGCATCCCAACGCAGGTCTCTGTACTCTGCATCCCAACGCAGGTCTCTGTACTCTCCATCCCAACGCAGGTCTCTGTACTCTGCGTCACACCGCAGGTCTCTGTACTGTGCGTCACACCGCAGGTCTCTGTACTGTGCGTCACAACGCAGGTCTCTGTACTGTGCGTCACAACGCAGGTCTCTGTACTGTGCGTCACAACGCAGGTCTCTGTACTCGGCATGGTTACTGATCTCTGTACTCTGTGTCACACCGCTGACCTGACGGAGTTAAGGCCGGGGCAGGGTAGGGGTTAGTGGGACAACTTGTGGCGAGTAACTATTAAGGCCTGGCTAGTAACTTAGGACTTGAAATTTTGAGCCCTGATCTATTTCACCTACCATCTCCAATTAGAAGAAGGCACAAGGACCGGGCAAAAATATAAAATATTCTGCACACTGACTCAAGATTAAACAGCACATCACCTATATTAAGAAAAGCCTATACAGAGTAAACTATAGGTCTTCCATTGCTAACCTAAAGAATGTTATTTGCATGGCCCGCTCTGGTGTCAGTAGTCTCTCAAACACTGAGAACAAATACAAAAATTTAAAAAGCAGAGTGAAGTCAGAATTGCCGATTTGCATTCTGTTTCCTGGTCAGTGCTCAGAAAGTACCATAGCCACTGGATTAGCATGACAACCAGTTAACTAGAGGTCAGCAATAGAACCCTCCATACACTCTCATTACAGGTCTCCTTTAAAGCTAATCACCACAAACATCATTATATTTAAATATATTCATCTATGGTCATAAAATATATAAATCCATATTGTGTGCACCAAATGCCTTTCCAAACCCAGAGATTAGCTTAAAAAGTAGCAGTGACATCATCACTATGCTGCACGTAGCCTGTACAGAGAACAGAGCTATGGGAGGGGTCAGCAGGCCCCGCGAACTACAGGCTT
Source organism: Nanorana parkeri (assembly GCF_000935625.1). NCBI lineage: Eukaryota > Metazoa > Chordata > Amphibia > Anura > Dicroglossidae > Nanorana > Nanorana parkeri. The sequence goes on from NW_017307189.1 coordinate 497,618, forward strand.
AATGCAGAAAACTAGTGGTGGAGGGGGCAGATACAAGACCAGCCACCCTGTACAAGGAGATGGAGCAGCCCTGACTGGTCTTTATTACAGGAAGCTCCAGCACAAAGGTGAAGTTTCATACTGCATTACTGCACAGATCTGGAAGAAATACACAAAGCACACCAAGATTCAAGTGGGGACATACATAGCTCTTATATTTACACAATATTTGCTAATCCTGGTGTTCAACTTTAAAGGCTAAAAAGAAGCCTTAGGAGAACTCTGGTACGGAGCTGAAGAGCTCAATACGTGCAAGTGCTCAGCAGAGCAGCAACACTGGACAACAACTGCATTACCTCTGCATCTGGCAATGCTGTTCCATTCATTTATACTCCTTACCCACCAGGAAGAACGCATGACACAATTGCCCATCTGGGTCTGTTCACGCATGTACAGGAGGTGCTTCTGTGCAACACACCTGTTTGTAGCCCTATAGTACCATTAAAACAATCTGATGTGATTGCTTTATAATAATAAAAGGAGGCTTCACAATGAAATTCACAAAACAAAACTATGTCACTGTCCTAAAAGAAAAAACAAACATACTACAATGAATACTCTGGATGTTTTTTGAAAGCAATAGAAATGTAGAGTCATCTGAGATTTTGCAGTTTCCCCACCTGAAGTAACGGGTGACCTAAGGCGACCAGATGTAACTGTGTTCATTCACTGAGGGGTCCTTTATGGCTTGTGGCCTATGGATTGTATATAACATGTTAGCCATGTATCAAAGGCTACTTTTTAACTTTACTGTTATGTGTATGGATCTTGTAGCAACTCATTAGATTGTGTCACATTTTTCAGGGCATGCCAGTAAAATGAAGGTGTGCCGTTTGTATATTGCATTCCTGGCCTAGACACACCACATTTGTGAGAGCATTCCATAAGTCAAAGGCCTATTTGCATAATGTAGTAATACAGCAACCAAACAAAAGTCATCTCTTACTAGTACTACTTTTCTTACATTTCAGCAGAAGAGGTCCACACTTACATTAGATGCACAGCCTCCATCTTTAGAGTGTCTTTCATCCTTGTTTCATGGGTCCTAAAACTGCTGCCCCCACCTTCTTGTTTGCAAGTGTCAACTTTACCCAGCGTGCTCCTATGGAGCCCTGACGCAGCCACCCTGCATGTTTGCTCCTTTTTTCCCACGACATGCGCAGGCAGCATCTCACATCGGCCACTATTTTTTTGTCAATTATGTGTCATGCATGAACAGTGTAATCCTGAGGAGTGAATCAGCTGACTCCTGATTAGAGATAAGCACAGATTCGGATCAAACCTGAGCTCCTCTGAACATGGAAATGGCAGTGGCAACCCACCCATTCAGCTGCGGGCTGGGGCATTCCCTGCCCTGCAGCTGCATGTAAACAAAGGGGCAGGATGCTTGTGTGGACTTAATTGACCTTATATGGCGACGGCCATATTAAGTCAAAGTAATTGACCAAATAAAGCCATGTGGCCATATAAGGTCCATGACGTCACTGCAGCTTGCCCCTTTGCTTACATACAGCTGCGGGCAGGGAATTCCCTGGCTCACAGTTGACTGAGCAGCAGTGCAAGGAGTTTCCTTCTGTGTTCAAAGAAGCTCCTTCAATGCGCGGAGGAGCTCCCTCCACGCGCAAAGGAGCTCCTTCCATGCACAAAGGAGCACCTTCCATGCACAAAAGAGCACCTTCCATGCACAAAGGAGCACCTTCCATGCACAAAAGAGCTCCTTCTATGTGCAGAGAACCTCAGGTTTGGACCAGGTTCAGTATAAGGCCATAAAAGGTATATGACATCACTGCAGCTTGCCCCTTTGTTTACATACAGCTGCGGATGGGGAATTTCTTGGCCTGTAGCTGACTGAGCAGCAGTGGAAGGAGTTTCCTTCTGTGTTCAGGAGGAGCTCCTTCCGTGTTCGGAGGAGGTCCTCCTTTCGCGATCAGAGGCGGTCTGTGATCAGAGGAGTTCCTTCTGCGATCAGGAGGTCCTGTGTTTGGAGGAGCTCCTTTCCGTGTTTGGAGGAGCTCCTTCCATGCTCAAAGGAGCTGAGGTTTGGACCGGGTTCCGTCCAGACCAGAGCTCATCCCCACTCCTGATGATACTGTGAGAGTGTACCCCCCATCTGGAACAGTGAGAAAGCAGAGCAAAGGAAGTAGGTGCATGCAGCTGCAAAATCATGAAAAAATAATGCTGAGAACAATCATTTCCTGCAATGTGCTCTTTTACCCTATACAAATGTGTTTCTGATTAAATACACTTGGCTCTAGTATCACTTTAAAGCCTACAGGCAGTTATCGGTTACATCTCCCTGCACAGCCTCAGTATATTATACACCGCTTTTCAGAAAAACTGAAAATTTAAAAAAAAAAAATGCAAGCTTATTTCTGTCTAAAAATATCCTTTTAAGATACAGGACATTGGAGAAAATGATGATGGACAATTTGTGAGATGAGTCCCATTATGTTTGTTTCATTTCCAATTGCAAAGTGGCACATAATAAGAAAATATGAGATGATGTCATCTGATGAGATGTTACAGCCGGCATATTCCTTTAAGGCTGCCACACCCACTCCTGAATACATGAACATTTATGCTGCATTTCACATGTCACCGTTTTCTCCATGACACTTTACTATTAATCGGCGCTCTCAGCATATTTTTTTTTCCTCGGAGCACAGAAGAACACTTGAGATTCTGTGTGCTTATACATCAGGAGCCTTAACAGGTTAACATCCATATCCAGCTGTAAACAAATTCATTACAGAAGTCCAGAAGACAGTGGTCAGAATATTATTTGCTTATGTCAAGAGATCTGATGTGCAATGCAGACATTTAGCAACACCTTATTCCCCCAGAACAGAGGAACGGCTTTGATTGCTATAAATGAAAAAAAAAATTGATCTAGACATAAAGCCGTTTCTCATAGCAACTAACTTGTTGCTATAGGCAGCAGCTACACTATCCCATCCTCTTAACATAGGTCAAAATCTAGACCAATATTGACACAGCAACTGCTAAAACGGAATTCATGTTTTTCTTCCAGATCTCCCACAGGCCTAGCTGGTCATCAGAATTACCCTGGATCCATTTTTAGATGCTGTGACACCCTGATGACATAAAGGCACACATACACGTTATGTACTGTAATCACACACACATCATGTGCTGTAATCAATTCAAAATGCTAGAAGCACATGAAAAGCAAAGATTATTTGTTGTATAGACATTAGGAAGCCAGATATCCCATAATGACTGATCTACACTCATGTAATCACCATCATACATAGCCCCAGCCCGTCAGACTTGGATCTCTATGGGTAGTAAGAATGGGGAGGAAGCAGAATGCATAATATTTGCATACCGCAGGAAATAAAAATGGAGAACAATATAAGATGCATGTGATAAGCGTGATCCTATGTATGAAATGCAAAGCCCATGTGTTAGAAGAAAGAAGGACATTCCTCTCCATCATATATGAACAACAGGTAGATGGATTGTCATGCATTGATTTTACAGGTAATGATCAGGTTGTACTATGGCGATACCCATCATCCTGGTACAACCACTGGATGCTATGCAAACATAGTTTGGGCTTTGGCAGCGCTATATATGTATGTATTCATCAAAGTTATGAATGAAAGAATAACATGGCAGTTAATGAGATAAAAGCCTTTGGACATTCCCCCCCATCAGAAAAGGCAACCACACCCCATGCTCTGTAGACCAGCAAGCCCAATGCTCCCAGGAAGAAGTCATTTCTGCACTACACTTCCCTTCCATCCTGGTCATTATCCAGAAAGATCATTGGGTATCATTAGGGATATGATCAGCCCGGAAATGTGTGTGTATGTGTATGGGGGGGGGGTAAACATGTTCATCAGCTGTCATTCCATGTCCTCCTAGGCGATGGATGTGTAGAGCAGTCATGAATGGAACAGCTGGATGTATGCAGTAGGAGGATGTGGACAGCAGTGCTGTGTTTTCCTGGGATTTATAGGCCTGGAGGGCTGTATGCTGGAGCCAGAAAACAGGACAGGCTTGCTGCAGGCCATACTGCCCGTATATTACAGACATGCATCCTATAGATCACTATGGCATGATATTATACAGGGCAAGTATACCCCTTCCCGATCACAGTCATGATACCTGGATATTGATGGCAATGGATGGCAGTCCACAAACATGACAGCTTGAGCTGGCAGGAGGAAGATGGTTGGTGTACAGAACATCTACAGATCAGCCATCATCATCAACATTCAGTAAACAGTGCACACCTGGAGAGGGGGATCTGTCATCCACCTTGGTACCTAACAGGTTAAACAGCATGACACACACACATACATACATACATACATACAAACAATTGTACCTGGCAATCTAAATGAAGCCACCTACAGTCAATCATTGCCTTGTCACTCCATCACCATCTGACTAGCTCTTGTTTTCCTTACACTTAAGATAATACGATCTCCTTACTTTAGCATGGCCTCTTCCTTCTCCTCCTCCTCCTTCTGTCGGTTCATCACTGCCATGATAGTGTTCCTCTCGTCCTCTGTCAGATGGCTCAGATCGGGGAGATCGGGCATGGGGGGAGGCACTATGGGTGGCCGAGGGCCTCTGGGCCCCATTGAAGAAGACATTGTGAGAGGGTAAAGGGCGGGGGGAGCGCCCACCTTCAGCCTGAACGTTCAGAGAAATGGACCACTTGTCTCCCCCACCCTACCTTGTCAGTGTAGTCCTAGCAGGCAGGCAGACCGGTGCTGTTATGTCAAAGCAGGCATCCTCGGCATCCCTTTAGAAGTGCACGCCCCTTACTTATCCCCGCCGGCCAGCAGGTGGCGCCGCACCTCTGCCAATCAGGTGGAGGTTACCATTGGATCGTCTGAGCTACCAGTGCAGTAAATGTACATCATCGCCGCACAGGGTTAACCCTCTCCTTACCGTCTATAGTCATTGCATATACAGACACCATTGACACCCTGCCACAGACTCTGCTATAACATGTGATATCAATGTCTCACCTTTGAGCATAGAAATAGTCCACAGCCCTGTTAAAATATTAATTTGCATAGTATTGCTTTAATAACTATATGTTGTTTAGGGCTCATTTGCACCATAGCATTGCGTTAAAGGCACATTATCCACATGCAATGTTGTGCATGCTAGGTGCACTGCTGCGTTGCCGTATAGTCTTAATGACACCCCAAGGCACCTCCTGGCGACTGCGTATTGTGCTGCACTGCAACGCATTTTAGCACAACAGCGTGCATTGCTGTGCATTAAAAAAGTAGTGCAAATTATGTCAGGGTTAGACATGTACTTAGTGACAGAGCTGCCATCCGGGGGGTATGGCTGATACCCATGAAAGGGGCCCAGGGAACCTGGGGGTTCCCCTCAGCTCACTGACAGCGGAGAAGCAGGCCAGGGCCCAGAAGCTCCGGTCCGGTAGAGGAGGCCAGGGCCCAGCAGCACCGGTCTGGTGGCGTAGGCCAGTACACAGCCACGCCGGTCCGGCGGAGGAGGAGGCCGGGGCCCAGCAGCTGCAGTGCAGGAGGCCAGGCCACGGTAGGTAAGGAGATGTGTGAGCTGGGAAAGGGACCTTGACCAGCCCATGCAATACATTATACAGCAATGCAGAACAGTATATGAATTGGACTCTGGACTTAGGAACGCATTAGACTCTGGACTTAGGAATGCACTGGACTCGGGACCCACCTGAGGCCCCACAGAGCCCACCTGAGACCCTGCAGAGCCCAGCACAGAGAGTCTCAGATGGGCTGTGCAGGATCTATGGTGGTCTCTGCAGGGTCACACTCAAGTGGGCTGTGTGAGGTATTAGGTGGGCACTGCAGTATCTCAGGTGGGCTCTGTGGGGCCTCAGGTGGGTCCCGAGTCCAGTGCATTCCTAAGTCCAGAGTCCAATTCATATACTGTTCTGCATTGCTGTATAATGTATTGCATTCAGTGCCATTCTGCATTAGAGTGTAAGCTCCTCTGTACAGAAACTAATGTGACGGCCTCAGTGTTCTCTGTACAGCACTGCAGTATATGTCAGAACTATATAAATGTATAATAATAATAATAGTGTGTGACTGTGGGGGAACATTAGAGTGTAAGCTCCTCTGTAGAGAGACTGGTGTGGCTGGCTTAGTGTTCTCTGTACATCACTGTGGTATATGTCAGAGCTATATAAATGTATAATAATAGTGTGAGACTGTGGGGGGACCACAAGTACCAGGTACGAGCATGCCATTGGCTGCATGGGCCCCCATGATTTCTAATGGCAGCCCTACCTAACAAAACGCTGTGGTGTGAATGGGTCCAAGTATTGCAGCTATGCCAAATGAGATGAAGTTACACAGATATGATAAAGTAGATACTATATATCACAGTAAGATGCAGGGGCAGATATCCTAAATATCATACATGACTGCAGTAGTATAAGCCCCATTCACACCTGAGGATGGCTTGCCAAAGCCTTACAAGGCTGATTAATCCCATCATTGTCAATGGTGCTCGTTCACACCTCAGCGTATTGTCACTTGTAGCTCAAAAAAGTACATGAGCCTTGTTCAGGCACAATTGTGTGTGACTTCAGTGCGAGCGCCTGAAAAATGTGCTTTTGGCGTTCCTCCTTCTAGTGGCTAGCTTTCAGCTGGTTAAAACACAAACAGTCACGCCTGAAAAAAAACACAGAAATAACCTTCAAAATGACCAGAAAACACTCACAGTCCAAAGTAAATGGAGGCTAACAGAGATATTTTTTGATTCCTAGGGGTGCTAGATATCATTATATGGAGGTCATATAAAATCAGGGATGTGGCATGTCACATTTTCATCCTATCAGGTACATGCCTCCATGATCCTCCTGCCCAAGCATTGTCAGGCATCACTGCTGCAGCTAGGATTTCTCAATGGCAGGAGGACCCGGGGGACTGATGAGGCCAGCCATGCCACCAGAGAGGTGTTTGTATTGTATGTGTGTGTGTATGTATGTACTGTATGTGTATGCAGTCAGTGTTACTGAAATGGTATGTGCACCTTCCACCATTCCAGGAACACTGACAGTCAGGGGTGTCCGTACAATTGTCCCTGCCTTGGGGGGTTTGCTGGCAGTGCACGTTACCAGGGGGGTTGTTGGCGGCACACACTTTATCAGGGGGATGCACGGTATGTCTGTCCGGCGTCCCACCCAGATCACCGATGTCACTGGTGGCCAGGAGCTGGGTGAGACGCCACCCAGGGCATTCTGCTCAGCTCCTGGCAACCAGTGGCATAATTGAGCTGGGCAAGACGCCGGCCAGAGCATTGCGGGTTGTTAAGGGCACATGAACCAGTGAGATGCTCATAGTAGGGACAGCCCTGCTGAAAGTACCTGTAGGTGGCAGCCAGGTCCACTGTCAGTGTCTTTTCAAATGTGTATGCACCTGGCTCCTATCCACTATTCCAGTGACACTGGCAGTACGACTCGCTCTGGCTGTCACAGATGTGCCATTGCAGTGACGCTGACAGTATGCCTGGCTGTCACATATGTGCCATTCCAGTGACACTGACAGTATGCATGGCTGTCACATATGCGCCATTCCAGTGACACTGGCAGTACGCCTGGCTCTGACTGTGACAGATGTGCCATTGTAGTGATGCTGACAGTATGCCTGGAGGTGGCAGTGGAATTGTCACTGAAATGGCACATATGTGACAGCCATATGGACCTTCCATTGATAAACAGTGTGCCTGGCTCCCACCCACCTGTATCACTGAAATGTTGACTAGGTGAGAGCCAGATGAACTGTCAGTTTTACCTGATTACTGTCCTAGGAGTTTTAATGCCTTTTCTTTACCCCTGCTGAGAAAAACGTTTTTATTCCCATTTTTTTTTCTTCAATCTAAATACTTGGTACACTGTATATATATATATTTTTCTTGGGAGACATTTATTACAGGTATTTATATAGCACTGACAATTTACACAGCGATTTACATAGTTGCACATTCACATCAGTCACTGCCCTAGAGGAGCTTACAATCTAAGGTCCCCATTTCACATCTATAGTAGGGCCAATTTAGACAGGAGCCAAATACCCTTCCAGCATGTCTTTGGAGTGGGGGGAAAACCAAAATACCCGGAGAAAACCCATTTCATACACAGCAGCTATCCAGATCGTGGCATCCTCAGTCACTTACACTTTTTTTTCGTTTCAGTTAACTGCCACTTACATTCTGAATGATCTCAGAAGCGTCTCAAACTGATGTAAAAAATCCAGTGTACCCATCGCCCTCCTGACCGAATAATACCCTTGGGGCCCATTCACACTAAGCGATTTATCGCTCAGTAATCCGCACGATATCGCGGATATTTACCACGCGATATCAATCTAACATGTGCATGGCAATGGGGCTCTGTCCGTCGCTGTCGCGAGTCGTGCGTCGCTACAGCAGGACCCTTAGGCCCCATTCACACTGAGCAATTCGCAAATCGCGCGTTTGGCGCGCGATTTGCATTTTGCGTGTTTGTCGCGCGATATCGCGCAAATGGTTGCATTGAGCAACCTAGAATCGCGGCAAAATCCGTTCCAAAAAGGGTCCTGCTGTAGCGACACACGACCCGCGACAGAGACGGACAGAGCCCCATTCAGATGCATTGGAGAGCGATATAGCGCGGATTATCGCGTGATAAATCGCTCAGTGTGAACGGGGCCTTAGAGTCGGGTGGGTGCCAAAGCAGAGCCGTAGCTAGCTCCTTTTGCACCCGAGGCAGAACAAAAAATGGTGCCCCCCAACAGACGTGTGATGCCACCCACGTGCGGCATTATGTGACATCATGCGCCCCGCCTCCAGGATGGCGGCACGCATGCACATAATGCGCCGGTGGCGAAATCCAAAATAGCATAAAAATGTCTCCGTTTGACTAAACTAATTAAAAAATGTTTAGTTTCCATTCATTTTGTCTTTGCACATGTGTAGTAATGTGTGTGCATGAGTGTGTGGCCCTGGCTGCGCCCCCTCTCAGCTGCGCCTCAGGCGAGTACCTCACTCGCCCCATGGTAGCTACAGCCCTGTGCCAAAGTGACTGCAGATGCCTCTACAATCCAAGATAAGTGTATGTATAAAGTCACTCGCACTCCAATAGAATTTCAAGTCAAAAACGGTTAATTGATTTGACTGCTATCACATCATATAGCGAACTATATTGCTATCACATCATATAGCGAACTATATTGCTATCACATCATATAGCGAAACTGATGTCATATGCACGCTACATATGCACATTGAAGCCAGTTGACGTTGGCCCTTAAAGTGACCCTGACACCACAGAGTCTCTTACCACAAAAGACCAGCTCTGTCAAAAAACAAGGCACTTTACTTTCCTTTTCCTTGGTCGGTGTCTTGAAATGCCGCTGCTTCAGAACTAACTGGTTGATGCAGGTATGTGACACTTTTGGATATGTGAACACCCGCTCCTCCCACTGCACGCAGTGGTTTCTTCCGCCAGCACTAATCCAGTGATATCAGGCATCCAATGGTGAACTGCTGCTGATGATTTAGTTGCTTTGGGAGCAGACATTTCAGTAATTAGAATAATTGCAAAAATAATAATTAAAAAAACAGTTTTGGCTACATATAGTTGCTGGTGAAATTGTAAAAAAAAGATTGTGCAATCAGATTGTAAAGTATATGGCTTGTTTAAAATGCATCTCCACAATAAATTTCACAGACCTGACGCCCCCCCCCCCCCCTCCACAAACCCCTCCCCCC
>NW_017307189.1:507554-512012 GCF_000935625.1 Nanorana parkeri
AAAAAATTTTACACACCCCTGCCCCCCCCCCCCCCCTCGTCCCAAGCACCATTATCTGATTGCTGGATTTAAAAAAAATCCCTATCTAAAAGCTAATTTTTACTTACCTTAAGTTGCGGCCATGTGATGCCACAGCCAGAGTCTTCACCTCTTCTGTTTACTTCCTGCTTGGGTCCTTCTTTTAGTGTCTACATCATACGCCTACATGACATTGACACTTCCTATTGGATGTCCATTGGCCAGGATCCTCTCAGGATCCAGAGGAGGACAGACATCTGCAGAGGGGATTGAAGGGGACCGGTGGTCTCAAGCCCGGTTCACACCAGCTCTGGTGTGTTCCAGCACGATTCGCTGATGGAACGCACTGTTACACAACCCGGCTGGTTTCCTGCGTTCAGGGGCTGGATGGGACGTGGCGGTCTATTGAAGTCAATGGCAATGGAGTCACGCCCCCTGCCCGCACCAGAATGCATGGCAAGACAATGCCTGCTTACGGGCCAGTGTGATCTGAAAAAATGCTGCAAGCACTATTTTTTCAGATCGCACTGGACCAGAATGGAGGGTATTCCTGTACCTCATGTTCCGGTGTGGGCAATCGCACTCCGTGCGGGGTGCGTGCCTGTGGTGCCATTGACATGAATGGCACCGCCACTCCTCCTCCGGGAAGCCAGCCAGGGAGCGCTCCACTGCGTTCCAGCAGCGAATCGTGCTGGAATGCACCGGAGCTGGTGTGACCGGACCTTTAGACACAATCGCATTGCTGGATACGCAGTCACGCCACCCAGAAACGGCGGCGGTGAAGGATCTAGAGGGGAAACTTGGATGAGTATTTCTGATGTCACAAGGTAAGGGAAAACAAAAGCCTATCAGGGGTTGGAAGGAGGAAGGGGTGGAAAAAAATACCTTTTCAGTGCAGTTGGGCTTAAAAAAAAATCAAAATATTTGTAACCATTACAGAGTCACCGTTCCTCTGATATATTCTTTATAATGCAGAATAAACTAACTATGAGGAAATCCAGCGGCAGAAGAGTGACACCTTTATCACATTCCTTCCTGTAGAAGGGGCCAGAGACATACTTTACTATGGGATACAAGAAGACAGCCCCAAATTCAGCCTGCGGGTGCCCACCTATAAGTAAAATTTACATTTTGTGTTACTCATTAAAAAAATAAAACAAAGCCTGAGGGGTAGTACAATGAGCATTCATTGAAGGGTGAATTTACTGTGCTGTTGCAGCAGTAAATGTAACTTAATAATGGCATATTATCTCTGCAGACGGCCTTAAAATAGAGTCAGGTTTATTGAGAAAAATAAAGCTCAGTCATTCATCGTCACCAGATATCAGTTTACTGTAATGCTGGCCAGACACACACACACCATGTTACCCTTTTTTTTTATATCATTCTATTGGAATTTTCAGTCATATATTTCTATTTCTAATAAGAAAGCATCCATACTTGCTGTTCTGTTCGATTTGATTCAAATCATTAATGAACATTCAGATATTAATCCTTTTTTTGGGATGATTTCATGGCATTTAAATATATTTACTGTACAATAAATAATAATAATAATGAAAAATACAATCAGCAATAAAATGATCAAAAATTGTAACCTGCCCAATCGCTGCCATCTTAAATCAAAACTCTAGCAACTGGTTAAAACTAGGGATGCACTGATACTTGTTTTCCAGTATCAGGTATGAGTCTAGGTATTTTTTTTTTTGGGTACTCGCCGATACCGAATACCATCATCTCGAGGTAGCGTGGGCCCACCTAATCAGGAAGCTGGGCGGTTGGTCATGAACCACTGCCTTACAAATAGGAGTATTGTTAGCCTGCCGTGTGCTTTCCTTCAGTATGCTATTGGGATGCCTATTGGGTCAATCTAGAATTGAAGCGCCACATTCTGACGTTGTAGTCCAAATACACGTTTATTGCAATGTGAAATCAGATAGCTTATTATTTCACATAGATTAAGAACAGATACGTACAGAAGTGTGTCCTCACTCAAGTCAAAAGAAGAAATCCGGCTGCACTCCGTTGCATGCTGAATCAGTTTATTGAGAGTTCATCAATAGCACTGAGTCCTGATCTCACGTAATGTATGGGAACACAGTTACAATATTACCTCTACCAAGTCCACATACATTATTCCCCATCTTGCAAGCCCTGATGATGAGTGCAATGCTTAGCCCCAGAAACGTGTTGGATTTGTATATGCTTTTAATGTGAGCAAGGGCTAATACTTAACTTTATTCCCGCTCCCCCATCCACCATGGATCTCGGGCCCTTGGCATCTTCAGGTAAGAGTGGGGAGGGATTAGAACTGCTGTCAGGTTTTTATTGTTGTCTGTGTCCCTGTTAGGGTGATTGACCCCTCTCTATTTCTCCTGGTGACCGTTATCACTGGAAGTTAAAGTGACATTAAAGTCAAAAACTTTTTTCCCTCCTCCCAATGTTAATTAAAGCACTTACCTTAAATGATGTCTCTTAATCTGATCTTCTTCTTCTTTCCTGATGTTTTCATCTGTCTCTCCAGCGCTGCGGTGGGTCTCCGATCCAGCGCTGTCCTTGCTGGCACTTCCTGTCCCACGGTGTCTGCATGCGGGTGCACGCGTCCATAGACTTACCTTGTGTCTCTCCTCGTCTCCCGGCCAAAAATCCGAACTGCGCATGCGCCCGTACCAAGATGCTTTGCGGCCACCCGAGCATTTTCAGATTTTCGGACGGGAGCACGTGGCGAAGACAGGGGTACGTTTAAACCGCTTTTAAAGCTGTTTTTTTCTTTTAAAAAACTTTTTGCATATATCTACTGCTTGCTAGCAGTAGATATATGGGGAAAAAAACAGAGGGTTTAGAAACCCTTTAAAGAAAACCCCAAATATTGGGTTGTCATCAGAACAGGAATAGATGGGGAACCTTTCACTAGGGGCACTGGTTCTGCTGACCCTGTTGACCACCAGGGATTTCCATCACTTTGGAGGGATTTCCCTTCATTTCCTGTTGTGGCTATTTTACATGAAGTGAAGGGAACTCTCCCCAATGGGAAACAGATGGCAAAAAAAGTTTTGGCTTCAGTTGTTCTTTGTTAATTTGTGAAGGGACTGCAGCGATGATCTGTCCTGAAAGCTGTGCTGATATTACAACGCTCACCGCACACGTTGCAATCTGTCCGTACAATCTCCTTTCGATCTACCATGTAGTGCAAAGGTCTGCATGATTGAATACAAATTGATTGGACAGTTTAGGTAGGTCATCATACTACATAGATTTGGTCAATCTAAAGTTGATTGTATTGAAAAATCCCATACATTCCTATGGGGGCCGTTCACGCAAACACGCTGAATCTCGCTCCCAAATACCCCTGTTGCTTGAAATACTGCTTGAGCTTCTTTTGTGGCACTTATCGGCTCATTTTGCCCTACAGACTTCAATGTAGGGATGCACCAATACTACTTTCTACTTGTACTCGCCCAATTGCTCCAATACTTACCTCCGATACTGGAACTTCTGGTAAGAGGGAGATCTCCCTCTGACCGCAAGTGCCGAGGGAGCATGGAAAAGACTTCCTTTCCAATCAGGAAGCCGAGTGATGGTTCATGACGTACCGCCCGGCTTCCTGATTGGCTAGCAAGCACTCTGCACTTGTTGGTAAGCAGCCTGGCTTCCTAACCAATCAGAAAGCCGGGCGGCACGTCATGACTTGCGTCCCGGTTTCCTGATTTGTCATCGGCATCTTTCGCTAGAACACCGGCTTCACAGGCAATCAGAAAGCTGGATGACAGGTCATGATCCACCGCCTGACTTCCTGATAATTTGGGCACACTGCACCGGTACTCGGTACTAGCGAGTACCCAAAAAAAGTATCAGTACTCATACTCAATACCGTAAAAACGGTATCAGTGCATCCCTACTTCAATGGAAACGCAGTGATCAGCGCGGTTTTGTGTGGTTTTGCGCGTTTTGGGTGGATGAGTCCTTAAATCTGTTATGGAAGCACGCACAGTAGAAGCCTGCACCACCCAGAAGGCAGGGATGAGCAGAGAGCATTCCCATCTAAAGGGAGGCAGGGAATGTCTTGTTCAAAGAATCCCGGAATCACTGCTCATCCCTACAGCAGTCAATAGATGGGCTAGAAAGGCGGAGGATTGTGGCAAGTTTTCTACACTCTGATATGCTTGTTGTGTACTAATGACCTCGGTGGTGACCAGTACCAGGAGATGACCAGCACCTGCCGCCTGACTGTACCCAGGATCCTGTAGATGTCCCATTGCTGCAGCTGACACGCACAGGCTGATGTGGGAGTGGAGGAGGAAGGGGGGCCATGAACAGAAGCTAACACTGTGCTGTGGGGGAGGGGCACGTGCCTGCATCCCTCCCTACAAAGACTGCAACATCCCTTATCTTCTCTCTTCTTTGGCATACATTGAACGCTTTTCTTCCCAATATATATCC
>NW_017307189.1:512038-557291 GCF_000935625.1 Nanorana parkeri
AGACAGTGCCTTGCATCTTGACTGCCGTTTCAAAATCAAGTGTGTATAGTCTCTGCGTTATCACAGCTCCTCCACCCTTTATAAATCTGCTCTTTGCTTTATAAGCGATCAGGTATTTAAGATCAGATGACCAGAATCTTTTTCTTGCCAGACCAATATTTTCACCTTTCACCTGCACAATAAAATACACATTATGGATCAGAAAACTCACTCGAGCTGTTGATCAATTTAAAAAAAACTTCACTGAAATAGATTTTAGTATTACACAATATAGTCTCTTTCATAAAATGGGACTGTACCGACTTGAAAAAGGACACATTTTCTAGGCACAAAATTGTGTACGCTTGCACAGCAAGACTAACCAAGATCCCAGGAACCCAGACAGGTGGCTCATCAGCCGGAACTTTCATTGAAATATATTCCTCAATAGCCACAAAGGATATACAAGGGTGAATCAAAAATTAAAGGCAATTTATAAATGACGTGGTAACCGGAACAGAGTGAAGCTTGCACATTGCAGCATATTTACATAGCCTGTTTGATAGTTTGACATTGCGCAGTACAGCGATCAGACTTTAGAGGAGTGATAGTCACATGGACAGAAGCATGGACACTCCATTGCAAGATTGCACCATTGAAGAACAACCTGCCGTAGTGCGCTTTCTTTGGGCAGAAGGAGTGAAACCAGAGGAAATTCACCATAGAATGTTGGCTCAGTATGGTCATAGCAACACAAATCAACGAAAGATTTATGAGGGTAGAAAGGTCTAAAGCGGGAAGAACAAGTGTAATCGACAAAGCTTGTTGTGGTCACCCATAAACATCACGCACACAAGACCACAACGACAGAGCGAATGCCTTGATTAGAGAAGACCAATGGATAACAGTGTCTCAATTGGTTGCACATTTGGATATCAGCTATGGATCCGCATTTGCCAAAGTGCATGATGACTTGGTATACAGGAAAGCCTGCGCACGATGGGTTCCCATACAGCTTACTGCTCTGCACATGTTGCAACCCAGTCCTTGAGATGGTATATAGAAGATTGGAGTATTTTGGAGAGAATTGTCATTGGTGACAAGACATGGATGCACCACTAGGGCCCGGAGAGCAAAACGAAGGATAATCTCAGTAGGTCACCGGCACACACAAAGAAAAGTTCCGATATCAATATCTCGTTGATATGTTTATTGAAGAATTTCACATCATGTCATCAGAAGCTTCTGAGAATACCCTGAGTTTTGCATCGCGCAATCCGTGCGATCACCATGAGCACCGCCAATATTGTAAGGTTGTAGACTGTAAGGAGTGCAGGTGGTTCTTGGAAACAAGCAAAAGGAAGGAGGCGCTCTACTGTCGCAGGTTCAGCTCAGATGATGAAGTAAAGGAAGTGGTGCACACCCAGCTTCAGCAGCAGCCGTAAAGCTTCTTCTCTGTAGGATTACAGAAGCTAATTGAACGATACAAGTGCATCATCTTGCATGGGGACTATGTGGAAAAGTGATATGTTCAAGTACTCACAGTTACTTCTATTAAAGCCGTTAAATGTATTTCACCTTTACTTTTTGATTCTCTCTCATAAATCTACTCTTGAGTATGAAATGCCATTGTAAAAGCAGATATTAGCTTGCAAATGTAGCAGTAGCATCACTGTGCTCCACATAGCCCATACAGAGAGCAGAGCTGTGGGAGGGGATGGGCAGGACCCACCCACTACAGACTGCCTGTAGAAAACAGGGGCGGATACAAGACCAGTCACCCTGCATAAGGAGAGAGAACAACAGTGACAGATCTTTATTACAAGAAGCTCCTGCACAAAGGCAAAGTTTCATACTGGATTACTGCACAGATCTGGAAAAATACACAAAGCATACCAAGATTTAAAAGAAGAAGAAAACACATGGCTCTTGTATTAAGACATTTGCTTATGCCAGAGTTCAGCTTTAAGAATGGCATGGTAACGTCCGTTATATGCACATTTCTACACTATATCAAAATCTGTTAATGTTCTTTAAGCTATTGACATGCTCAGAGCAACTACAGTTCCTTTTTAAAGCTGTACTACCAGGTCAAGATCTCCCCCTATTAATGTCTTGTCACCCCCAGCACCCTTCAGCCCTTACAAAAATATGGGTATACATGTATTTTTTGCAGTTGTGACCAGGTGACATTACAGGTCCTCTTTATCCTCTTCTTCCTCCAGTAGTAAATGCTGCAGAGGGTTACACCACGTAGTGACACCACTCTCTCTGACATTCGCCTGTGAATATATGGGGAGGGCTGGCCCTAATGCCGTGGGCTCATAGGGCTTGAATGACACTCAACATTATCAATCGTGAAGAGGGGCATCACTGGACTGGGTGAGTCTGCAGGGAAGAGTGTTGAAGATAGGGTAAGTATACTGGCCAAGCTGTTAAGCTACTGTTGACCCATGTCATTTTTTATTCTTTGTTCAAGCTGACCTTTAAAGCAGAACTAATCTTAACTTTTTTTTTGTTAACTGCACACTATTGTCCACGCATGCAGATGCCACAACTGGTTGCTGGGATCTGGGCATCCCCATAATGAGACAGCCTGAGGCGGCATCTCATTGTGCACAGCCAACTAACAGCAAACCCCACAAACACCCAGTCCCCCACTGACAGCTTGGCTGCCCACTGCCTCCCACCCAGCTGACACCTTGGCTTAACCCACCGCTCCCCCCTTCTCCTGGCTGCCTATAAGGTAGGGATGGCACTGACTGGGATGATGTAATTCTGTATTCCATGGGAGTTATGTCATCAATGGCTGATCAATGGCTGAAGGAAGAAGATTCTGGATGCAGAAGACCAGGAGAAAATGGTAGGGACAGTGAAGTGGTGAGGGGGAGTGTGGACCTTACATCACTGAAGAAGGAAATACAAGGAGGCAAGTCTCACTTTTACTTTATGGCAACTGCTCCAGGCACACCATATGGATTAAGTTCCAATTGATCCACTTTTTATATTGGTCTAGCAGATCCTATTACATACTGCATGTATCCGATTTGATTTTAGTGATCCTCTCCTTAATGCTCTCTATAAACAAACATTGCCCCCTGCCTATTTACTTGTTTGGCCACTGAACTACAAAATGAGAGTTAGAGCCCTTCAGCGAAAGAGAGAGAGAGTTCAAAATTTGGTGTTGAGGTGTATAAAATACACAGCTTATGCCTATTCAAAACCATGATGGAATTATCATGAAGTATGATAGCACACAGTAGTATGTCCGCTTGACTATTAAATCATAGGATGTCAGCTCTTCTATAGTAAGGATGCAGAACATGGAGAGTGTACTGATTTCTTTACACACACATACTATACAATACAACCTATTATTGTTGTGTTAGAAGAGCATATAGCAGCATGGTGGAAGTACTATTTCTACCTTTAGTAGAGCACTGATGTTCTCCTTGCATGGAATGCATCGGTGTGCACACCTGGGATATTTCCTAGTTATGTCTGCAAAGGGGCATCTGGGTATATCAAAATATCGTGGCTTGGTTGGTGCATAAAAGTGCTCAGCAACATACAAAAGAGGATGATAACACTGGTCTACAAGGAGAAAGCCTCGGAAATTAAAATAGCTGAATCTTACCAGAATTGGGTCACTAATAAAGTAAAATTAAGACCTGAGTATTAATTGGCTCCAAGATACAGCTTCAGGTCAAAATTGCATCAAAATAATTCAAAATTACAAGGGGGATGTGCAATTATGCTCCATAACTGTCTGCAAAATGTGATATATCAATTTATCTTTTTATTGATACCAATAACATAAATTTCCATTCTTTTTTTGGTTTTTCATGTAACATTTTCATTTTCATCAGCTGCATCCTGCTCATCGTCTTTATTAGGGATGCACCGATACCGATACTAGTATCGATATCGGTGCTGATACCGAGTATTTGCGCGAGTACTCGTACTCTCCCAAATGCTCCGATGCCTAGCCCGATACTTCCTGTATCAGGAAGCTGGGCAGCGCGTCATTACACGCTGCCCAGTTTCCTGATTGGCCGGGAAGCGGCTCTATGCTCTCTCGTCACTTGTGATGAGATTGGCCAGCTCCCGACCAATCAGGACCAATCAGGAAGCCGTGCGCCGTGTAATGACGCAGCGCCCGGCATTCTGATTGGCCGGGAAGCCGGTTTCATGCTCCCTCATCATCTCATGACGAGGGAGCATGGAGCTGGCCTCTCGGCCAATCAGAAAGCAGGGCGCCGCGTCATTACACGGCGCCCAGCTTCCATGATTGGCCAGCAAGACGGTTCCAGCTGGGTACCGGAGGAAGGCCGTCCTGGCTGGAGACGCCCCGGGGGTGACAGACTGGACATGATGAGGTGAGAGGGGACAGACTTTCTTATTAATCGGGAAGCCGGGTGGCGAGTCTTTACACGCTGCCTGGCTTCCCGGCTAATCAGGAAGCCAGGTGGCGAGTCATTACATGCCAAATGGCTTCCTGAATGGGACTTCCGGTACTCGGTAATTGGTATCGGCGAGTACGGAAAAAAAATTATCGGTATTTGTACTCGGTACAAAAATACCGGTATTGGCGCAACCCTAGTCTTTATCATCATCTGAGTCTAGAGAGTAGGATTCTGGTGGATCTGGAGTAGGTAAGTCCTCATCATGGGGTACAGGATACAGTGCGGATGGAATGTTTGGATATTCCACGGTCCACTTCTTCTTTCTTGAGATCCTTTTTGCAATTGGGGGAACCATGCAAAAATAGCAATCGCTACTATGATTGATGGGTTCCCTCCACACCATTGGGACTGCGGACTGCGAAAGGCATGACCTTTTTCTTCTTGTTTAGCCAATGACACAGATAAGTTGCACATGTAATGCAACAATAATTGCATTACATAGATGAGGATAGGCTAATAGATGTCCTTCATGCCATGTCTCATCCCGTCCCCGAGCTGTCATGTGAGGCCTTTTTCCTGCTCAGCTTGGAGGACAAAATGAAAAAGGTGCCTAGTAGCCGACAGACAGAACTACGTGATGATCTAACCAAATACATTGACTCCTTCATTCCCCCTGATGGATCCTCAGAACAAGCTACTGCCCCTCTACCAGCCCCATCAACTCCACATCCACCTCAACATGCCACACCCATACACACACACCATTCACAAGCCTACCCACAAGCACCCATGCAGTATCAACAGCACCCAGAAACATGGCATCCACGCCCACATTCTCCATATGTATATCCCTCCACCAGCCTGGCACATAGCACCACCTCCACCAGCCAAATGCCAGTTAGCTTTTCCACACGTGGAATGAGGGAGGAAATGCAAGTAGACAAGCCTGGCCTTCCGCTCCCCCATTATCACAATTTGTAATTAGTACTTGCGTAGTTCTATCTGTGACTCTAGGCACCTTTTTCACTTTTTTCCTCCAAATCAGGTGTGTTTGACCAAGTTGAGGAGGAAAAATGCCTTGTCCTTTGGCTGCTGTTTTGTATGCCGTTGTTTACTGCACTTGTGTTCTAAGTTATCTAAATTATAATATTTTATTACTATCTAACTCTGAGTTTGTGTGTCTGTTTTTTTACAGCTTTATAAGGTTTTAGGTTTTTGTAAGGAGTTAAATATCAATGGTTGTGGTACACCATATGTAGGAGGATCACACATGCCATACCTCAGAGTGTAGTCTATATCATACAAGATATATTTCCACTTTAAGGCAATGAAGTACAGTTTGTATACATGACATACAGTTTGTATACATGACATAACTCATTTGATGCTTCTTGGTTAATATTTTTGAATGCTCTTGAATTTCTCACATACATGGGTCACAGATGCATAGGAAATGGAGCTCCATCTAGTAACTATAATGTAGTATTACAGAACAATACATTCTAACTGTAACAAAAATATTAAGAATTTTTCCCAAAAAGAATGTTGACAGATATTCATGGGGCAAAGGGACCTGCAAATTATTTATAAATAGAACCCTTAAAGTGTATGTGAAGCCAAAAACGTATTTTCTAGTTTTGAAAGAGTAGGAAAGAAATGTAACTTCTGTTGGGCGCTTTCTGCTATGTGGGGCTTTGTTAGAGAGAGTTACACTCACTTCCTGTCCTGCTGAACATGGTTTCACTAGACAGGAAGTCAAAGAAAATCTGCAACAATGACACAAACAGAAATTTAAATCTGACAGGGGCTTTAGCATTTTCCTTCTTTTCTAAAGAAAAGCATTTTTAATTCTGTCTGTGTTGCTGTTGAAACGTACACCTCACTTCCTGCCTGGTAAAATGATGTTAGAAGGCTAGGAAGTGGGGGTGAATCTCTGTGACAAGGGTTCTACTTCTTCCCCAGGCTATCCAAAACACTAGAAAAAAAATGTTTCCGCATAACATACACTTTAAGTAAGCCACATAGATACATAAACAAATACAACCAGGTGCCTTACAGGAGGGATACACGCCTCTGATCCCTAGGATTGCCACCCGTCTGGGTTTCAACCGGACAGTCTGGTTTTGGAGTCCTTTGTCCGGGTGTCCAGCCAGCGTGCACCCGGACACAAGACACTCAGTGCCGACACCGAGACTTTATATTTTATGACAGATAAGGTCCCCGGCAAGCGTGATCTCGGGCAGCCACATCTGCCTGAAACAGGATCTTCCTCCGAGGAGAAAGAAGATCCGGTTTAAGGCAGATGCAGCTGCCAGAGATAGCGATTGCCGGGGACCTCGGCAGCCACGCCTGTCATTGCCTTCTCCTCCGGTTTCCTGAATGAAAACAAACACAAAAGGAGTTATTTATTTTAATTTATTTTAGCACAGTGTCACTTGGGGAAGCTTTGGTTAATCCAATTATCCAATCAAGTCCAAGCAAAATTTTGGTTTAATTTAACCACTTAAGTCTCCATTTTAAACAACACTGGGAATTAGTAGCTCCGGTGGGTCCCTGTGGGGGTTCAGGCTAGACCTGCCAGCTGTCATTGACAGCCAGCATCCACCTTAAGCCCAGGTGTTAAAAGGATCAGCTCCTGGGCTTCCTAAGATTTTAGTGCAGGTCACTGCATAGGAGCATGCTGTAAAAGTGAATGTAAAGTCTATGCATCCACAAAGATCTGCAGAATGCACCCACCTTGCTATTGCCACTGTTGTTTCTTGAGACAACCCCCGGAATTAGGCAGAGTAGGTATCTGCACTGTGCCCCTCTATGGAGTATGCCTACTCTGCCTAATTGTAAATCTGGCCCTGAATAAATGTAATCCCATTTGCCGCCAAATTAAAGCCCTATCTATCTTTAAAAAGTCAATGTATAATATGTTAGGATAGGCTACAAAACCTATAATGTGCGGAACCGACATATCGCCAAAACAATAACAAAAAAAATCACCCTGGGGCTTAAGGGGATTTTGGGAGAAAAAGGCCTGGCGACTCAAGTGGTTAAATTATCCTTAAATAATTGTACAAGAAAAAAATAATGTACGTAATTCATAGTTAACACAAGTTCACCTCATTCACCAAAAATGTGCACTTCTCCTTTAGAAAATCAATCTAATAGTCTGCATTAGTGGTCATCTGGGTCTCCCAGTCTCATTTTCATGTGGCAGGTGCAGAACACACTGGGCTATTAGTTGCAGAGGAAAGCATTTTTTATATGCAAAAGGAACAGTAAGCTAGTAAATGACCAATGGACCATGGAAAGATAAACTGTGTAACTGAAAAGGACCCTTTCTACTAGTGATGCACCGATACCAACACCAATATCAGTATTGGTGCCGATACTGAGCATTTGCACGAGTCCTCATAATTGTGCAAATGCTCCGATACCATAAACTGATACCGGCGCTTTCATTTATGCAAATGAAGAGGCTGCCTTAGGTCCAGTACTTGCTGGGGACCTGGCAGCAGCCTTCTTGGGAACAATGACGCGTTGTTTACATCTGTTTACAGCGCTTACGCCAGCCTGCACATTTCCCCCCTGATAAAGCCCCTTGCACATCTCCCCCCTCCTGAGACCCTCTGCCAGAGACATCAGCCTTGCACCCTGGAGCAGGGCAGCAGCACAGAGTGCTTTATGTACAGGTATCGTACAGCAAAAGTGCACCTGCAATCCACAGCTACTTTCGAAATATTGTAACAAATTATGATAATCTGTGCTTAGGAAAAATATATAAAACAATATTATTATTATAATTAGGTAAAAGCTGCTATACCAAGTAGAGGTGCACTGAAATATAAATTTAAAAACCAAAACAAACCGAAATAAAAAAATTGTCAGGCCGAAACCGAAAATGTTTTTATTTAAATTATTTCAATTTTTTTTATATTTATGTATTAATTTTGTATTAAATCTTTTTATTTTTTTATTTTACTTTTAGGTCCTTGGGGGAAATATTAGGGGTCTAAATAGACCCCTGGCATTTCCGTTTCAAATAGAAAAAGCGATTGAGGACACAAAGTCCTCTATCTCTTTTTCTGTATCCCCTGTTCATTTATAACATGGAGGACATACTGTGTTTACTATAGCTACAACTATGAATGAACAGGAGTTGATGTAGATCACTTCCTATTCATTCATAATTGAGGATATAGTCAACATACCATGTCCTCAATTTTTTACAAACACTCAGCGATCACTGAATGTTTGCGATCACTCTCCTCTCTGACACGCTGTCACAGGAGGCTGGGCGGTGCGGGAGGAGAGTTCAGCCTCCTGTGACAGCGCGGGCTGTCTCCGCCCCACTCCGCTCTGGCGGACTGTGATAGGAGGCTGAGCGGTGTGGGAGGAGATACACCGGTCGCTCACAGCGCTCTCCTCCCGCAGCGCTCGACCGGCTGTCACTTTCTCTCCTCCCCGCTGGGGCACAGAGCAGCGCCCAGCGTGGAGGAAAGAAAGGAGATGCGCCAATGTATTGGCAGGAAAATGGCACTTTCGGCATTTAGCCAAAACTGCCATTTTCGGCCAATATGTTTCGGCGGCCGATATATCGGTGCATCCCTACCAAAAACCACCCAGGCTTTTAAATATCTTTTAAAAGTTTGCACAGCACTAGAAACATACATTACATCCTTAAATTCATAAATTGGTTGTGATAAATACATATAAAAACAACAGTGAAAATTAATAACAATGATGATAGTAAATATAAAATATATAAAAATAGTGGACTGATGATGGCAAAGTCAAGTAGGACAGTCCAATCTGAAACCAGTAGATAATAAATGGATAAAAATTGTCCCAAGGGAATTAAAGGTTTTCCACATCCAATTCTGTGCAACTAAACCAATGCACCAATCCGTGTTCCAGAATAATGTGATAGTCTCCTCGTGAAAAGACACCCCCAATGGATGTACACTCACCCCAAGTACTGACTGTGACGGCAGGTCTCACTGACTATACTTCATCTACAACTACCTGTATATATTCAAGGGATCTTAATTGAGCTAATTGGACACCGCCACTAGGTGTCCTCATAGATCAAATCAAGTGGGAGAAGTTTGTCAATTGCTTTAGGCTATGTAGAATACATAAAGTTTAAATAAAATGCAAAAAAATATATAATAAAATGATAATTTAACAAAAAAAATATATCAGATATTAATGTCATCCACATAAATAAATTCCTAAAATTATTATTTAAAAAACAATTCAGATCAAACTCAATGTTAAGACCTTTTGGAACCATAGTATCCAATAGGAAAATCCATTTTTACTCATTTTGTGATACCTTCCTGGTGAGGTTAGAACCTCTCCAGTGATTCTCCATTCTGTTTATGCCTAATATTCTTAGTCCTCTCGGGTCACGTTTATGAAAATGTCTAGACAAACTATGTTTAGTAAAACCCTTTTTGATATTATTCACATGTTCTTTTAACCTCTTCCTAACAGAAAAAAGAAGAGAAAGCCCTCAAGCCTTTGAAATGTTAGTGGAATCAAAAAAGAAAAAGAAGCGCCACGACCTAGCGCAGATAAAAGGGGGGGAAGCGTTTAGGGTGAAGAGTATGTGGGATGATATACCATATCACATCTCGCATACTCTTTACCCCAAACGCTCCACCCCTCATCTTTTTTCTTTCTGTTTTCTTCTAGCATAAACGTCGGACACCTCAGTCCGCACATGCCAGGAGCAGCCCACCTGCGCCCAAACTACCCCCACCCCTTTGGAGAGCGCTTACCTGTTGGACTTGCCCTTCACAACTTTCACTTGAAATGTTAGTACCTGTGCAAAGGTTAAATCTGTCTATAAACTACAGTTGTCTCCAGTAACAGAACTGTAAGTGTGACATGGCCCTAAAGATGGCAGATCCCCTAGCTGCCTACAAGGCCTAGAGGACATGGCAATCTTCAAACTATTTATAGAATTTATAACAGTATATGAGCATAATCTGATTACCCTCTGGGCAAATTATCACCCTTTAGGCCATGCTCCAAAGTAAACTTAAATAAGAGGGATTGGGATCAGGACAGAGAAGTTGGGCAGCACACTGATCAAGTGAAAATAATGTTATCTTATTGCATGAGCGCACAGTGGGTATAATTTAATTTTTAGGGTTACAGGTTAGGATGTGTATTCAGAACACCTGGGCTAGAGGATAATGTTGCTTTTAGGGCTTTAAGGAAACTGTTCATAGCTTTTGTCAAATGCTTTGTAGATGCTTACTTAAGCTTAGGACATCATATAGTCTTTCCCAACAGGATTGGGAAAGACTATATGATGCCTAAGTGTGTAGTGCCTAATGCAAGTAAAACTGGAATGGGCCCAGTTCTTCACAGCCCACAATGGGCCCAACAAATCAGAGCTTACAATGCATGATATGTTACTTATGAACTTCATGTGAATTCAATTATGTTGACTGGAGAGTATGCAGGCTTACAACTATGGTAATTGTATTAATATTCAATCTGTCTTTTCTTCACCCTATATCTGATTACCTATACATTTGTGAAGGTAAACGAAAATAAATCCCTGCCTTTTACCCTTTGCAGCAGTAGTATTTATATATCACTTCTGCATTGAGTCCTCCTTCCTTACTGCTTCTCCTTTCACATCACTGTCATTTTGTAATGTCTTCTTCAAACTGTCTCTTCACTCGCTAGCAGATGACTCACTCATTATATCATAAATTAAGCAGTGATTTGCTTTTTATAATTTCCACAGATTTTGGAAGCAGAAATGACACCCCCACAGTATTTTATACAATGACGAATTTTACATGGCTCATATTAAAATACAACTTTGAGAAGTCTACAAAGTTTTGGGAGGGGAAAGGTATCTAAATTGCACCTATAATAGAATATTTGAATAGCTTACCTGTAAAAGAACAGAGGGTTATTTCTGAGAACCCAATGAGTAGCCAGTTCTGCTCTCCAGGTATAATTCAACATCGCTATCAGTAAAGTAGGATGAATATGATTTGATTGAAGAAATTCCACAATCCAATTTCCTGGGATGCAACCAGGAGTTCATTCTCATGGGATTTCAAGTGTCTCCGTTTCCAGTGAAGCACAATTACATCACTAGCACCTCCACAAAGCATGATAACCCAGGACCAAGGCAAGTCATTTTTAGTTCAAACTTCACTTTTTACAGGAGTTTTAAAGCCATTCATGTTTGAGGAGGTGGCAGGCTGTCAGTAAAGAGCCAAACGAATAGCAATATATACTCTTACGGTGCTGATGTCACTTTTATAAAATCGCCATAAGCACAATCATCACAAGGAGTGCTACTCTTCACAAAGTTTGGGGGTCTCTCAAACATGAAATCAAACCAAAAAAACAGACCGCCCAAACCATGTGATGTATTGTTTATTAAAGTGAATACAATCAAATTAGTTGTTATACTCACAAGTGATAAAAGCAGAATGCCTGAAAGGCAAACGCGTAGCAGCTAGGACTGTCCACGTATGAACATTATGCAAGTCCCATATAAACGCTGACACAGACACCGTCCAATGCAAACTGTGACAGTGACCAATACTTTACAAGGTATGGTCGCTCTGTTTTTCGGTTTGATTTCAAGTCAGTAAAGGCCCATTTTCATAGGTGGTCCACTTTAAAGCTGAAATCTAGTCTAAAGAATTAGTATCTAAATATAAAAGAGTCATGTGTCTTCTACTTGGTGTCCTTTTTGCCATATTTGGGCAGTCATTAAGCATTAAACAACTTAGACTTCTTTTTTATATCCTCTGTGGCTATCAAGAAATATATGAGAGAGTCAAAAAGTATCCGCACTCTCGGTATATTAAAACTTCGGTTGGCCACACTGTCTTATCAGCGATTTCCATTCAAGGCTACTGTCTTCCCAGTCACTGCTGTGCAGGTGCTAACGTGTTACGTCAGTTCATTTTAACTGCGGTGCGAGAAAAAAAATGGATGCCTCACTTCGTGATTTGTACGAAAGAAGATCAGCGTGCAGTGATTCAACCTGAACCAGGAGCTGAGTGGCATGCTAAGTGGCATTCTGATCCTCCACATAGCCAGTAGGCTGTGCTTTAGACATGTGTGCCAGCAAAAAATTTGTTTAGGTTTGTTTCGGGTGTTTCGTTATTTTGTTTTTCGGGATTCGGGTCTGAAAGTCAATTGTTTCAGGATCTGGATTCGGATGAGGTAAATGATCATTACGAACTAAAATTTGTTGCAGAAAAGTGACATTACATGGTTACTTTGTTTCTTTTTAATTTCTGCCTTAGGTTTGGTAGGAATGTTAAAAAAAAAACAACAACAAAAAAAAAAACAGCATGCGGTTCCCCGGCAATTCATACCAGACCCTTTAGGATTAGTAGGGATTTTACGAGGGGAACCCCAACGCCTAAAAACCCCATACCAGACCATTAATCCAGGCAGGGTCATGTTACATGGGGTTCCTCCTAACATTCCTACCAGACCTAGAGGGTCTGGTAGGTATTGTGGGGGGTGATGTTTTTTGTAATTAATATTATTTCTGTGAACAGTTAAGCACTTGTGTGTATTCTATGACAGCTGTCAGATCATTTACATTGGGGATGAAGTGTCCACAAAGAAGCAGACACTGTTACAGAATTATCTCTCAGCTTCTTTCATTATTTACATTTTGTAATAATATTGTGTCACCTGGTTTTTTTGCATTTGAGATACAAGTGCAGAGAAGCCAGAATGAATTCCGAATGAAATTTGGGTGTATCTGAATTTCATTATCAAACATTCAAATTCGTTCAGATTTGTTATTTCGGTCATTCGGAAATGCGGATGCATCTGAATATCCGAATATACAGAAATTTGTACGAATTCAATTCGGAACAAAACGCATTGCACATATCTACTGTGCTTTATGTGCAGACATTTCTCCCTAGGCTCTAACAGAGAAGCAATCCCCCTATAGCATTGTGGGGCCTGCAAAAACAAATGATTGATAATATGCACATAAAAATTATACAAGCAAGAGAGCCAGTTTAAAAACAGACAACTAGCATCTTAGAATCAACGTTTCTCTTGGCAAAGGTATGTAGTCCAGGCAGATCTGAAAAACTATTTAATACAATTATATATTCATTTTTTTTTTTAAATCACATTTTTAAATGCAGCTTGTTTACCTGAACCTTACTTGTTAGTGGCTTCTTGTAATCCTCTGTATAGTAGAGCTTGAACTGGGAGAGAGGACAGCAATAAGGTCAGGTCACCAAACCACTACTGCACATACTGCCTGCTGTCCTTACCTCTGCACTCTTCTCCAGCACATACTGCCTAGCCTTACACCCTCTACACTCTTCTGCTGCACATACTGCCCCATGTCTTATACTGCAAATCCTCATACACTCTGTACCCTTATGTTGCACATACTGCCCAGGGGAGAACTGGGAGAACTGGGAACCTTTGGCCTAGTGGTCAAACACAACTAGTTCTTTCATATTAGGCATAGATTCCTGCGGGCTAAAGAAAATATACCATGCAAAGTGCCATTTGATTGATAGACAAAGTCAAGGTATTCTGAAAGGACATACCTTTTTGTTGGATACATGACACCTCAGAGCCACAAGGGAAGTTGGAGCTGAGAAACTTCCCTCTGGCAAGACTCTGTGAACACAAATCTGCACAGAGAGCAGGTAGTCCCATATCATACCCTGCACACTTCTGTTCCATCAAGTGGATCAGAGATTGGCTCTCGGTGAATGATATTTGCTTGATGGTAAAGGAAAGCTCCAGCTGCCTTGTGCAACAGCTTATTGTGGGTCTTCAAAAAGGCATCACTGAGCCAGCACCCCTTACAATCAAAAAGGCCAATGGTGTGAGACAGAGAAGGCCAAAGCATTTTATGATATTCCAAATCACCCTCCCACAGTGTCAGATTTCTAAATGCCATCATACAATTATTTGATCACATGCTACAGCTTGATAAACCATAGATTATTGTGCAGCATGAAACTGTGATTTGATACACACTAAACTTAGTACACATCTGATACATGGCTTCCTCAAAAAGGGTACTGTGTGCCATTGGCTCTATGTACCTCATAACACAGGTGTACATGGTATGTATGTGACCAGTGTTTTCTGACACAATTGAATATACTCTTATTTATTTATCACTGTGGTGCCCACAGGTCAAGAGTTATGGATTATGGAATGTGTGCTTTGTTAAGAGGGACATTCACAAGCCATCTGACTCCAGACTAAACATGTAGATTGTACCAAAATAGTTTTACAACCACTATTAGGCTCTGTGCTAGGTTTAGCGCCTGTCAATTGATGAACTATTATCTGCGCTCCAATAGCTTCTTTGGAGTGAAAAGGTGACACTAGAGGTCTATTAGACCATTAATGTCACCTTAAGTCCCCCGCGCATATTGTTGTAAACACGCATCGGATGCCTACATACGAAAACAACAATCCGCTACATGTTAGGTATTGCCACATGTGCCAAGGTAAGAGCAATACTTCTCGAGCCAATATTCACAGACGGATATCTCTAAAATGATGATCTGTACTGGCTTTTAAAGCGTCACCTATGGACAATTTGGGGTACCGTATTTTGTCGCCGGTTCATAGGAGCAGGTAAATTTTACCCTAAGCATGTTGGGTATCCATTTACTTGTCATAACCTCATCTTTTATATCATAAAAAAACGTGGGTATTACGCCTACTGTGGTAGCTGTGCAGGGTTAATGGCGGCTCTGGGATAGGTGTGCGGGGTTAATGGTTGCTCTCAGTGGTATGTGCGCATCCCTAGTACACAGTGGAATGGAAAGGTAGAATAGACTCCTACTTTAAATGTGCACCTTCAATGATGATTGCAGCCTCCAGCTGCTCCCCAGGCTCCGGATGTCACTCAAACTTCTGCAGTCAGTCACAAACTTCATATAACTCCGTCTCCTGCCGATACTGGCACTCAAAAGGGACTCACGTGGCCATTCTGCTCCTGCACGCCAGAGAGGTCCTACTGGGCAGTGCACAGCAGGTGACCTAAGCTGCCTGCATCTAAATCAGCCTGCAAGCACCCCATAGGTCACTGCAGGCACTGAAAAGGACAGACGCAGGCGGGCTCCCAATGTTGATTAGCTCCTCCCTCTCATTGCCCTGCTCAGAGCAGACAGATCTAAAAGAGCGCGGGCTGTCTGACACTAGTGCGGTATGCACCAGCCTGCTCTGATGGACCGACGCTCATTTATATCCATCTGCTCTGAGCAGGGGAATGAGAGGGAGGAGCTCATCGATGCTGTGCATCGGGCATAGCAGGCTGTACACGCCGAACACAATCAGGCTGATTGTGTTCGGCCCAGCCCACTGGGCAAGTGCCCGGTATGCCCTATGGCCAGTCTAGCTCTGTTGTCAATGAAGGTTATATTGGTTAATAAATATAAGGTTATCACATATTTTGATTAAAAAAAAAAAAAAGATATGGCAATATAAAATGTTTGCTAATTAAATTGGTTTTGATTTTTATTAAGGATTAGCATAAGATCAGATTGCATTTCAGAATATAATTATGAAAAAAAGTCAAGAAAATGTTGAAGTGTTCGCAAACTATCTTACAGTTGCATGTATTAATTATAACAGCTGTATATATTAGTTATGAATGTTCATAGAAATATAGTCTCATACACTTATGATATATAGGCAGCTTAAAGAATGCAATACTCTTGAAGTAACATATGTAACATATAGGGGTGTATTTATGAACAATTTGCCCATTCGCCCTGTGAATCTCTGTGAACATACATTATGTGTGAAAAGAGGCAAAAAACGAACACTCTTAGCATATTTTCTTTTCAGGTTGAATGTAATGTAATACCACATAATGGGTAATAGATGGAGCGGAGGATCATATGAAGAAGTATTTTCTATGCTCCTCAGGTCCATGTAGTTGCCATACAGCGGTGTTACATTACATTTGACCTGAAAAATTAAACATAGTAAGAACGTTCGTTTTTGCCTCCAATTGGACAGAATGAAAGTTCCCAGAGATCTGTAGGACGAAAGGCTCTTCGAATTAGTTATAAATAGACCCCATAATTTTGTAATAATTCTGAAATGTAAAATGATATATATATAAACATGTCAATAGCATTATTAAAGGTAAACAAGAAAATAACATTAATAGAATATAATGTTAAAGAGCAAATTCCATATTTTGAAAAATGGCATGCTTTATCCTGTGGATTCAGCACCTTCACTGTTAACAGCTATACAATCATGATTGCTTTATAGCACTTTGGTTGTGAAGCGTCACAAAGTACACCAAAAAAATAAAATAGACTGAAGCTGTAGTTGTGTCCTGAAAGAAGAAAATTAAACAAACAAACAGATACACACAGCTATTCTGATTCCTATTAACCAGTTTTAAGATGGCCTAGATAGCACGCAGTGTTAAATGGATCCCATGGTTACTACTTTACACTTAGATCAGGCTCAACGAGCCATCTAAAATATTGAATCCAACATTTATAGGCCTGGTAAATACATCATCACATTTACATATTAATATAGTTGTTTCTGGTTCAGGGTCTGCATCATAGAAACCTAATAAGTGGGTATCAAGGTCCAGCTGCATTTTTAGTTTGTTGATCTGAACACTTCCAAGTGACAAGCTAGTACCCGATTCATATGAAAGGCAATTTTCTTTCCACTGTAGATATCTGCTGCTCTGTAATTTATCAGTCACCCCCACACACCAGTGTTTAGACATACTGACATCTACTAGGCAATGGACCTTGCTTGAAGATGGGTTTATAGCAATGCAGTCAGGGATGACCACAGGAAGCTTACAGGTACAATGTGGTATGCCGACACCAAAGGAAAACGACGCCATACCCAAATGGTGGTGTGTAGGCCTGTTGAAAAGAGGCTCAGCATATTGATTCAAAATAGTTTTAGTTAAAGTTTTGCACAGATTTGACACAGTAAGATAATATGAGCAGTGTGTGTAGCATAAGCCCTGAAACATTAGCTTCAATTTCTCAGATTTTGCACTTCTGATTGGAGGAACCTTGTTTTGATTTTGCACTTTATTCCGTTGCATCCCTGACCACACAAGCTTCTCAATTTGCTGGGAGAGAACATTATGCATGACATTTAAATGTCGGCCAATCCTGTCTATACAGTTAGTGGTTTCCATGTCTACATTTTCCATCATTACTTTATCAGCTTCCACATCAACAACCTGCACTGTATTGATTTGAAGACTTTGTTGTCCGATCAGCACTTGTAACCTGTTGAATTCCTGTATAAATAGCAGGTCATCAGGCTGTTTGCTGATCAGGTTTAATTCCTTCAATGCCTTTTCGGTGTTGGCTTTTGCATCCTCCATCTGCTTTATTATGGCAGTCATTTCTGACGTGGCTTTGTCTTGATTAGCAATGATTGCTTTTACAATCTCTTTAAACTGGCCCTTCACAAGCAATACGATTCTATCACGGAGATCTTCAAGGGGCTTAGAAAGTTTAACTGTATTTTCTGTGATCTTTGCCAATCCAGCATTGAGATCTTCGATGTCCTTGCAGAATGCAGACACGCTGGCTGACAAGGAGGAAGAGGTTGCCGATAATGTGGCCAGATGCTTTTCATGAGCTTCCTTCAGTGTCATAATATTGTGGCCCTTGTGGGGGCCAGCAATGTAGCAAGTGACACAGATACAGCTTTTATCCTGCTCACAGTAGTACTCCAGGAGCTTGTCGTGCTGAGAACACTTTCTCTCTTGCACAGATGCAGTGGGCTCCAGCAGGATGTGGTTCTTCTTGATGTGTCTGTCCACATGCTTTTGGCACAGTGACACCTCACAGGTGACACATGTCTTTACTGCTATGTTGGGGTGATCCAGGCAGTCACCGCAGGGAATCCGACAATCATCGCTGTTCTTCTGCATGGACAGATAGTTGTCTACGATGCTGGCGAGCTGAAAGTTATTTAGAAAAGTTGGGAAGTCCTCGTAGTGCGCCTGGCAGATAGGACACGTGTAAGATCTGCCTTGATCTCTCTGATGGCACAGAGCATCGGTGATACACTGCTTGCAGAAACAGTGGCCACAACCCAAAATAACCGGATCCCGGTAAGGGGTCAGACACACGGGACAGGATAACTCCAACTCTAATATGCTCTCTGCCGCACCTACACCAGCCATACCCGAAGCTGTAATGTCTGAAAGTAGGAAGTAAGTAACAGGCGGAAATACGAGAGACCAATCAGTCCGTTCTCGCTGATGATGTCCACTGCGCCAGTGGTGATATCTGTCCGCTCCGAGAACGAGTTGTTTCTCCCGAGACATTCATTGAGTTATGGTCTCCAAAGTCATGGCGGCGGCACTGAACAGAACGGAACACACCTGGAGACAAATACACTGGGTGGCTTCGGCCTCATTGGTCCGTTCTGAGGAACGTGGGCGTGGCTGAAGAGAGCAGTGATCAGCTGACAGGTGGGGCTGGGGCGAGCCTTGTGTATGGAAGGTGAGGAACGTTATCTGTGTGTGTATTTCACTTATTTCTCACCCTGGGACTCTTTTTTTAGATTTTTATTGTTGTTGCCTTGTGTATTGTCACATTTCGCTTTGGTCCATATGTACTGTTTTTGGTGGGAATGCTGTGGATTAAAGGTGACTGTTTTTATTTGAATAAGCCTATCTGTCTTTTTTTTGCTTCCAAAGAAAAGCTACCCTTGCAATGGTGCTACCTCTGCACTGTAAGGGTTAACTTTTTTTGCCACGGAAACCTGTGGAAAGGACCTTCACCTACCTGCTCACGCTGGCTTCAAGACTGGTACCCGTAGCCTTACCCCCTCTGTGTAGCCCACTGATGTCATCACGTACAACGCAAGACCCACACCAAGCTTTTTCATAATGATTGTATTCCAAAGCTGACAGCTTAAGCTCACCACACACCCTGCAATCTGATTGTACACTCTCCTTTAGATCTACCAATAATTATACAGTCATAGCACTTGCATGTGCTGAACAAGAATTACAAGATGCATAGTTTACTAACAATGCCACCACAGTGGTGAACCTAAATCACCAAGGGGCACCATATCTCCTGAGATTTTTTTTGTCTGAGCAGAAGAGAATATCATCCACATAAGCGGAAAACATAAAATCTTAAAGCAGATTTCCTCAGTCAGGCAACTATGTTAATTGTATTAATATTCATGTTCATCCTCAAGTCAAGTCTAGACAAAAGTCAATCTTATTGCATTGCCTGGAACGCACTGGATTGCATTCCGGCTGGCTCACTTTGTTGCGTGGCAGGAGGGGGCGTGGTGGTGCATTGAAGTGAATGGCACCGCAGCCTTGCTTCTGGCCGCAATGTGATTGCCGCACCCAAATGTGTGGCACATCAATGCCTGCGTTCTGGTCCGGTGCAGTCAGAAAAAATAGTGCTTGCAACAATTTTTCTGACTGCACCGGACCGGAACGCAGGTGACAACAAAGTGAGCCGGCCGGAATGTGATCCAGTGCCTTCCAGCCCCAGTTGGGCTGGAAGGCATTGTGGCTGGTGTGAACTAGCCCTATGTCTGATTACCTATACACAAGTGAAGGTAAACTAAAATAAATCCCTGTCTTTTACCCTTTGCAGTAGTAGTACCGTATTTGCCGGCGTATAAGACGGGGTTTGAGACCTAAAAAAATCACCCGAAAATCGGGGGTCGTCTTATACTTCGGTATACTGTATGTAGCTTCGGCTACATACAATATACCGCGCTGAGCCAATCACGGCAGGCTTTGCATTCATTCATACAAAGCCTGTATTAATGAATACAAAGCCTGCTGTGATTGGCTCAGCGCTGAGCCAATCACGGCAGGCTTTGTATTTATTAATACAGGCTTTGTATTAATGAATGCAAAGCCTGCCGTGATTGGCTCAGCGCGGTAGTAGCTGAAGGACGGAAGATGGAGGGCGCTGCGGGGATCCTGGACAAGGTAAGAGACTGTAATCCCGAGTGTGGCTCGGGGAGTGCATTTAAACATTGTTTTGGGCTATACTCGTCTTATACGACGAGTATAGCCCAAAACCTATATTTTAACACAAAAAGTAGGGGGTAGTCTTATTTGCCGAGTCGTCTTACACGCCGACAAATACGGTATTTATATATTTCTTCTGCATTTAGTCCTCCTTCCTTACTGTCTCTCTTTTCACATCACTGTCATTTTGTAATGTCTTCTTCAAACTGTCTCTTCACTCGCTAGCAGATGACTCACTCATTATATCATAAATTAAGCAGTGATTTGCTTTTTATAATTTTCACAGATTTTGGAAGGAGGAATTACTCCCCCACAATATTTTATACAATAAAGACTTGTATATGGCTTATATTTAAAATACTTTCTCCCCCCCCCCTATATCTGCACTTTGTATCTAAATTGCACCTATAATAGAACTTTTGAAAGGCTTACCTGTACAAGAACAGAGCCTTATTTCTGAGAACCCAATGAGTAGCCAGTTCTGCTCTCTTCAGGTATAATTCAACAGACTTCTTACTGCAGGTAATTCAAGCAGGACACCCTACACTTCATTTTATCACCATTAGTATAGTAGGCTAACTATGATTTGATTGGAGAAATTCCACAATTCAATTTCTTAGGATGCAACCAAGAGTGCATTCTTTTCGGGATTTCAATCGTCCAGCTTGCCCCGGGAGGCATCAGTGAAGCACAGTAAATCAATTGCCTGTCCAGAAAGCATTGGAACCCAGGTCCATAGTAAGTCATTTTTAGTTTAAACTTTATTTTTTACAGGACTTTTAAAGCTATTCCTGTTTGAGGGGGTGCCAGGCTATCAGTCAAGAGCCATTTTCACGGAATGTCCACTTTAAAGCTGAAATCTAGGCTAAAGCAATAGTATCTAAATATGAGAGCCATGTGTATTCTACTTGAATCTTGGTGTCCTTTGTGTATATTACCAGATTTCTGCAGTCATCCAGCATTACATAGCTCATACTCTCTTTTTAAATCGTCTATGGCTATTAAGGAATATATTTAGTTGAACATTTGATGTGTCCACAGTTCAACTTTGAACCCATACTGCCTAGCCTCATACCGTCTTCTACAGCGCATACTGCCTAGCCTCATACCTTCTGCACTCTCCTCCAGCACATACTGCCTAGCCTCAATCCCTCTGCACTCTTCTCCAGCCCATACTGCCTAGCATTATATCCTCTGCACTCTCCTCCAGCACATACTTCCTAACCTCATACCCTCTTCTACAGCACATACTGCCTAGCCTCATACCTTCTGCACTCTCCTCCAGCACATACTGCCGAGCCTCATGCCCTCTGCACTCTTCTCTAGCACATACTGAGTAGCCTCATACCCTCTTCTACAGCACATACTGCCTAGCCTCATATCCTGTGCACTCTCCTCCAGTACATACTGCTTAGCCTCATACCCCTTGCACTCTTCTCCTGCACATACTGCCTAGCCTCATATCCTCTGCACTCTTCTCCTGCACATACTGAATAGCTTCATACACTCTGCACTCTTCTCCAGCACATACTGCCTAGCCTCACACCCTCTTCTACAGCACATACTGCCTAGCCTCATATCCTGTGCACTCTCCTCCAGTACATACTGCTTAGCCTCATACCCTCTGCACTCTTCTCTTGCACATACTGCCTAGCCTTATATCCTCTGCATTATTCTGCTACACATATTGCCCCTTGTCATATACTGCACAGGCTCATACACTCCGTATCACTATTCTGCACATATTGCTCAGGAGAGGACTGGGAACCTTTGGTCTAGTGGTCAAACACAACCAACTAGCCCTTTTTTTTATTAGGCATAGATTCCTGTGGGCTAAAGAAAATGTAGGCAAAGTCAAGGAGGTATTCTGAAAGGCCATACCTTTTTGTTGGCCACACCTCAGAGCTGCAAGGGAAGTCGGAGCTGAAATACTTCTCTCTGACAGACTCTGTGGCACAATTCTGAACAGAGAGCAGGTAGCCCCATATCATACCATGCACACTTCTGTTCCCTCAAGTGGATCTGAGATGTCTCTCTAGAAACAAGTCTCTTGGCGGATATTCTTTGCATGATGGTAAAGGAAAGCTCCACTATAATATTATATAATATAATAATTTTATAATATTCAAAATCTCCTCCACCTATGGTGTCATATTCTTAGATGCCATCATTTATTTATTTTATCACATGCTACAGCCTGATAACCCATAGATTGTTGTGCAACACGAAACTGTGACTAGATACACATCAAACCTGGTAGACATCTATATATATGGCTTCCTCAGAAGGGATAATGTGTGCCATTGGCCATCTGTACCTCCATAAGACAGGGGTGCATGGTATGTATGTGACCAGTGTTTTCAGACACAATTTTTAATCAGAAGTCAACTTTATTGTACATCTGCACGGTACAATGATACAAGGAGGTCGTGCCTCCAACACAAGACAGCATCCTCAATACAAATCTGGAGTATAGTATAAGTACATAGAACAGGTTACATTGTAGAGTAAACTTGAGAGGATTATTCAGTTGCAAACAAAGCAGACAATATATAGCCACGATGGCTGTACTGAATAGTGCAAAAGAAAAAACGTAACAAAGTGTTGCAATGAGCACATCCGGTGTAGTGCAAGAACATATAAAAAGGAGTAACGCTGGCCCTATGTGACATCAGGTATCAGAGTAAGTACGATCAGGCAGTCACACTTGAGGTTAATAGTGTTCCCTATCGCATATATACAGGTATATAAAATGTTTCAAGTGTTTAGCGTCAATGGGGAGAAAAGGGGAAGAAGGGTGGGGGGTCAGGATTGGGAGAGGAGCAGGCGGAGCAGGTAGAGGGGAAGAGGGGAAAGGAAAGAGAGGTGCAGCAGGGAATGTCCAAAAGGAAGTAAGGAGTATCGGGGCTGTGGGTCAGGCAATTAGTATCTGGATCTCTACCAGCATTCAGGGGGGCGTTGCAGTCATAGCCCGATGATACGCATCCGTGTCCTGAAAAGATGCCCAGGGTCTCCAGGTGGACCGAAAGAGCTCCTCCGTGTTCCGGAGCGCGGAGGTTAGGTCTTCCATCAGGTAAGTCTCGTCAACTTTAGTAAACCACAACCTGAGGGATGGACAGCAAGTTTGCTTCCATAATAGTGGAATGCATTGGCGGGCAGCGTTCGGGAGGTGCAGTGATTTTTGTTATTTCCCCGTAGACAGGTCGCTGAGATGCAGCAGGCATGCCGCAGGGTTGTCTGCCAGGTCCACCATCACCAGGTCTTTCACGGTGGCTGTCACCCCCTGCCAGAAGGGGAGCAGTATAGGACAGGACCAAAATGTGTGTAATAATGTACCCGGGGCGTTTTGGCATCTCCAGCGGGGAAGAAAGAGAGGAGCAAGTCCAAGGGGGAAGAAGGGATGAGTAAGGTAAAGTGAAACGGTAAGGGGTGCAGAGTAGGAAGGGTAAGGTCAGGCGGGTAGCACCTAGACCCAGGTAGGGAAGACTACTACAGGCGTTAGCCTAGGCAAATGCGGATGTATACCCTCCGACCCAGAGATGGGAGGGTACTACCTATTTGGGGTATGTGATTGGGATTGAGCAAGTGAGGGAATGCTTGGGGAGATGCAGTTACCAATAAAGGACACGGTAAATAACGTTAAAACAGAGAGCTCCTCCGTGTTCCGGAGCGCGGAGGTTAGGTCTTCCATCAGGTAAGTCTCGTCAACTTTAGTAAACCACAACCTGAGGGATGGACAGCAAGTTTGCTTCCATAATAGTGGAATGCATTGGCGGGCAGCGTTCAGGAGGTGCCTAGATAGTGATTTTTTGTATTTCCCCATAGACAGGTCGCTGAGATGCAGCAGGCATGCCGCAGGGTTGTCTGTTAGGTCCACCATCACCAGGTCTTTCACGGTGGCTGTCTCCCCCTGCCAGAAGGGGAGCAGTACAGGGCAGGACCAAAATGTGTGCAATAATGTACCCGGGGCGTTTTGGCATCTCCAGCACACGGGAGAAGTTTGGGGATACATGGCATGAAGGGCTGTTGGGACCCGATACCACCGGGACACGACTTTATAGCCCAGCTCCTGGTTTTTGGATGCAATGGAAGAGTGGTGGGCAAGGTGTAATATACGGTCTTTCTGGTCCGGCGTGAAAGTGATGTTCAGATCTCTTTCCCACTTAGACCTAGGCAAATGCGGATGTATACCCTCCGACCCAGAGATGGGAGGGTACTACCTATTTGGGGTATGTGATTGGGATTGAGCAAGTGAGGGAATGCTTGGGGAGATGCAGTTACCAATAAAGGACACGGTAAATAATGTTAAAACAGAGCATACGTATTAACATAACAACGTAAAATCTAGAAACTGAGAAATAGGAGCTACAGGACCAAGGAGCATCCACATGCACGAGGAGGGATCCCCCTGCGCCCGGAGTGTCACCGTACCCCATGGACCCACAGCTCTGGACCCCCTATAGGGAATGAGATCAAGGCACTCCCAAGGGTGTGAAGTGGATGGGAAAAGTACTCCGCCACCGTCCCACGAAGGGAGGGGGGGGGGACAATCCAGCCCCGGCTTATGAGGGAGTGATTGATCAAACGCCATTAGGAGCCCCCCAGCCTAATCGGGCTGTAGATGGGCAACTGTAGGGTACTGTAGGGACCCGCGGAGCGGACCCCCCCAACCGGGACCGGGAGGGGGGAACCGAAGGTCCATCCCCCCCTCCCGGCAGCAGGCAGCTAAAGCAGAGGAATGGCAGTCACAGCAGTGAGGGTATAAGCCTCAAAGGCTCATCAGGGAACTCCAGCCAGTTGGGGACATCTACCGAGTCCACATCAAGGAAGCGAAACAAGGCTGGGAGCTGTTCAGGTGAGTGCAGTTGGAAGGTAGCGTCGTCTCGCCTGACGATCAGATGGAAAGGGTGACCCCATCGATAAGTAGCAGAAGCAGAGCGGATTTGATCCAGCAAGGGGCGGACTAGGCGTTGCATGCGGAGAGTATGTCGGGAGAGGTCCGGCATGATGCGGATGGTAGCACCATCAGTCAGATGGGCCATGCCTCCATGCCTGCCTGATGATCTCTTCTTTCACAGCGAAAAAATGCACCCTGCACAGGACATCCCTGGGTGCTGATGGCGTGGGGGGACGAGCACTGCTAACTCTGTGAACCTGGTCAAGCTCCAAGGCTGCATCATGAGGCTTACCCAGGAGGGTGTTGAGGATGGCGGCCACAGTGTCTCGGAGATGAATGCCGGTCGTGGCCTCCGGTATACCTCGCAGTCGTAGGTTGTTTCGGCATCCTCACGGCGCCATGTCCAGGCCACGCCCCCTTCAGACACAATTGAATATACTCTTATTTATTTCTGTAGCGCCCACAGGTCAACAGTTATGGATTATGGAAAGTGTGATTTGTTAACAGGGACATTCACAAGTCCTCTGACTCCAGACTATCCATGTGGATTGTACCTAAATAGTTTTAGGCCCGCTATTAGGCTCTGTGCTAGGTTTCACACCTATCAATTGATGAACTATTAGTGTTCTGGCCTGCCAGACTCCACTGTGTGCTTATATGAAGGTCATTAAGAGGTTTATGACACAGGCCTGGATAAACATGTTGTGATGGGATGTACTGTATGTAAGATTTCTGGTTATAGGTGTTCTGCTAATAAATGTTATTGCAACTTGGTTAATGGGAATTCCTTAAGGTTGAGTTGAAAACCTTTTAAAAGGAGAACTATGGGGTCAGTGCTTTTCCCCATAGTTCTCCTAAGGGTAACGGGAGGACACAAACTAGCGTCCTCCCGTCACCCAAAGCTGTAGCGCGCGATATACTGAGACGCCGCAGTCGGGACGGAACCCGACAATACTGTCTGGATCCACCCAGCTGCGTGAGTGACAGCTGGCTCTGCCTATCTAGAGGCAGAGCCAGCTGTACACGCCCCCTCCCCGGGGCAGAGCCAGCTGTACCCGCCCCCTCCCCGTCCGTTCCGCCAGTCAGCGCTGGAGGATCGGAGCGGGGAGGGGGGGAATCCCTGCAGGGAGCCATGAGTGACAGTCACGGCTCTCTGCTGGGACAGGATCGAGAAGTGAGCGAGCGACGGTATGTGTTCACTCACTTCCCGATCTATTGAGCCGACGTGTGACAGTTTTATTGTGACAGGTCGGCTCGAACTATGAGGCTGGGTGATTTTCACTCGCCTCATAGTTCGCCTTTAAGGACTCATGGAAAAAAAAAGAAAAGTTAATCAGTATACTGGTCTAATCGTATTGCAAACTGGTGAATCTCAACAGAATGAGTGGGCAACAGGGTTTCCTGATTAAATTTTGGGTGCCCAGACCTCATTACTGTCACAGTAAGGACCTTATTTGCTGGTTGTTAAACACTCGTTCATCACTTTGGCTACAGACTTATTTTAAAGTAGCTGCAGTTTTTTTTGTGGCCACTTGCTACCTTTCTGCTGTCAGAAGGATTCACTAAATTGATAGTACATTACCCCCCACTTCCACCTGATCATGTCACATTTGCTGCCCTTTATCCCACATCTGGTTTTTCTATTCTTCAAATGAAAATCCAGTAATATTTAAAATACAGCCAATGTTACATTTAGTAATCATTGATTTTTTATATTAATCCACTATTGATTTCTATGGAGGCCTGCCGTGATGAATGCCCCTCTTAATTGCATACACTGCCACTAACCTCCTGCACTTGGAACAACTAATTATTACACCTGAAAAGCCGTTTTACATGCATGTGAGTTTTGACAGACAAATATCTCTGTTAGCCAAGTTTTTATAAATATGTGATTTAACCCTTTCGCTGCCACCGACGTATGGCATATGGTGTAACACAACCTCTTGCAGCTGGCCATGCCAGTATGCCATACATCAGTGGCTTTCACCCGTCTGCTATAAGCTCACCGTGAAGCAACCATGAACTTATACCAGAAGGGTTTTCCTGACTCTCCCCTGTACAGTCATAGCCGTTCAGCGGCTGAAAGCCGCTGATGACAGCTATTAACGAAAATTCCGGGTGCCCCACCTCTGCCACCAACTGGGAACATATAGTACTATGTGTCCCTAGTTATGAATGAACAGGAAGTACTTTACATCATTTCATGTACATTCATGAGTTTTCAATGGGGAGAAGCACTCACTACAGAGGCTTCTACCCACTCCGAAACTGTTTGACAGTAAATATTTTACTATCGTCAGTTTCTGAATGAATGGGAAGCCTTTGTACTGAATGCTTTCCATTCATTTTGACCAGAGGCTTCAGAAAAAGAAAATGAGGACTCAATTTCTTTTTCTATTTCAAAAAGGAAATATCAAGGGTCTGTTAAGACCCCTGATATTTTAGCAAAGCCCCCACAACAGTAAAATAAATAATAAAAAATAGATAAAACACAACCCTCCTCCCTCACACACAGATAACATATACATGTGCAAGTGTGCACCATATTGTGATCTATGCCATGCACATGCGCTCCATTGTTAGAACGCATCGCAGGGCTTGATTTTTTTTCTTTTTGAAATTTAACTGTGACACATTGCCGTGCGTTGTGATACGCTGTGTTGCGATACGCTGCGTTGCGACTAAATGTACGCCTGTATAATTTTATCACAACACAGACACAGCACACAAACGATTTTTAACATAAGTCGCTTATTTACAATTTTGCTGTACTTCTTTTTTTACCGTTTTGCAAAAAGGCGCAAGGTAAAACTGTCATTTATTAACTCAATAAAGTTTTATCTTTTAGATTTAGTCGGAAAAATATTTTTTTGTGCACTGATACTGATTTTAGTGTGCTTTCATCAATTGAATTGTGTATTTTTTATCGGTTTAATATTGATTTGATAAACATTTGCGCAATTATCGCAGGACCTACACATTTAGTAGCACCATCTTTTTATTCTACTGGGACTGTGCTTTTAGAAAATATATGGTTTGGGGGGTCTTTTACAAAGGCTAGCAACGCAGCAATAGAAAATCAAAACAATGGGAAAAATTGCAAAATGGTCTGGCCAGCTGTTGTTAAAAGTAGAGGTGCACTAAAATAGAAATGACAAAACCGAAACGAAACCGAAATAAAAAAAAATTGTCAGGCCGAAACCGAAAATTTTTATTTTAATTTTTTTCAATCTTTTTAATATTTTATTTTTATTTTTTATAAACTTTTTGATTTTTTTATATTTATTTATTCATTTATTAAATATTTTTATTTTTTACTTTACTTTTAGGGGCTTTGGGGAAATATTGGTGGTCTAAACAGACCCCTGATATTTCCCTTTTTAAAATAGAAAAAGAGATTGAAAACACAACGTCCTCAATCTCTTTTTCTGTAGCCCCTGTTATCAATGAATAGGAATCCTCTATGCCGAGTGTTCCTGTTCATTCATAACATGAGGACAGAGTATGTGAGGCTGTTACACTTTCTCTCGTCCCCGCTGGGACACAGAGCAGCGCCCAGCAAGGAGGAAAGAAATCACGGATGCGCCGATGTATCGGCAGAAAAATGTATCTTTCGGCATTTATCCAAAAGTGCAATTTTCGGCCGATATATCGGTGCTTTCCTAGTTAAAAGTGTTCCGAAAGTGTTAATACCCATAAAACACAGGTATTGGCCAAAATCCTTAACACCGTGCAAGCATGATCAGAAAAAGTCTGTCAGCCAGCCATGAGTCAGCGCTAGAGGATCGGAGAGGGGGGAATCCAGTCCCTCCTCTGCCGTGACAGGATCGAGAAGTGAGCGAACGCCGGTATGTGTTCGCTCACTTCCGGATCTACTGAGCCGACCTGTGACAGTCTCATTGTTACATGTCGGCTAGAACTATGAGGTGAGTGAAAAGCACTCACCTCATAGTTCTCATTTTAATAATTATATGGTTATCACATTTTGATCAATAAAAATATGGCAATACAAAATGTTTGCTAATTAAATTGGTTTTGATTTTTATTAAGGCTTAGCGGAAGATCAGATTGCATATCAGAATATATTTATGCAGAAATCAAGAAAATTCTTAAATGTTCACAAACTTTCTTACAGCTGTACATATTAATTATGACTGGACATAGAAATACAGTCGTATACACTTATGCTATATAGGCAACTTACAGAATTTGAATTAAAGAATGCCATTTTAAATGTAATAATCTTGAAATACACATAGGGGTCTATTTATAAATAATTTGCAGAGCAATTTACCCTGCAAATCTTTGTGAATATTCATTCTGTGTGAACAGAGACAAAAACGACATTATTTGCAAATTTTGTGTTCAGGTTGAATGTAATACCACATTATGACCACTAGATGGTGCTGAAGAGCATACGAATAAGTATTTATTTCCTGTGCTCCTCTGCTCCATCTAATGGCCATAATGCCGCCTTACATTGCATTCCACCTGAAAAGAAAATATATTAAGAATATTCACTTTTGTTTCTATACGGACAGAACTAATGTTCAGAGAGATTTGCAGGGCAAAAGGCTCTGTGAGTAATTTCTAAATAGACCCCATAATGTTCTAATAGGTAAGAAATGTATAATTATCTATAAACATGGAAAAAAAAATAATGTTAAACAAGAATATAACATTAATTATATTGTGATAGTGTTAAACAGCAAGTAAATTCCATATTTTGAAAAATGGTTTACAAAAAAAAAAGCTATCCTGCACCCTGTGGATTCCGTGGATTGAATTTGAAATATCACTTTGCAAAGAATATCCAATTATGTGCAAGGAAAATTTTTAAAAAATGCATTTTTGCTTGCACATGATTGGATGATGAAAGTCAGCAGAGCTTCACCACATTCACTAAACTTAGAGGAAACTTCCCTTGCAGAAGTGCAAATTCCTGCCCAAAAAATTTACAGCCTAGGTGCCTTTAATAAATCAACCCCAGTGCCTTCACTGTTAACAGATGTACTACAATTTTTAATCACTTTACAGCACTCGGGATTTGTAAAGTTTTAAAAAGTACACAAAAAAATTTAAAAGAGAAGCTGTAGTGTTTCCGGTACTATTAAAAAAGGTCTTCAAATAGATACAACAGATGTATCAGATGTGATCCCATAGTTACTACTATACTCTTAGATCAGCCTCAACGAGCCATGTAAAATATTGAATCCAACATTTATAGAGTTGCTAAATACATCATCACAT
The DNA here is from genome assembly GCF_000935625.1 of Nanorana parkeri. Lineage (NCBI taxonomy): Eukaryota > Metazoa > Chordata > Amphibia > Anura > Dicroglossidae > Nanorana > Nanorana parkeri. Next base: position 542,595 of record NW_017307189.1, read on the forward strand.
TTGAACTGTAATATAAGAGTGTCTGGTTCACGGCCTGCATCATAGAAGCCTAGTGAGTTGGCGTCAAAATCCAGCTGCATTTTCAGTTTGTTGATCTTTGCACATTCAAGTGAGAGGCTCCCATTTGATTCATACGAAAGACAATTTCTTCTCCACTTTAGATATCTGCTACCCTTTAATGTGTTATCCGTCACCCCCACACACCAGTCATCAGACATACTGACATCTACTAGGCAATGGACCTTGCTTGAAGATGGGTTTATAGCTATGCAGTCAGGGATGACCACAGGAAGCCTACAGTTACAATATACAGAATATGTAGATGTCACAGGATATCCGTTGTATGCAGGCTTATTTGAAATAGTTTGAGCACGCGGATCAAAATGAGAAATTCTAGTTTGGGAATCTGACACAGTAACAGAAAATGAGCAGTGTGTGTACTGGAAGCTCTTAAACATTAGCTTCAATTTCTCAGATTTTGCACTTCTGATTGGAGGAACCTTGTTTTGATTTTGCACTTTATTCCGTTGCATCCCTGACCACACAAGCTTCTCAATTTGCTGGGAGAGAACATTATGCATGACATTTAAATGTCGGCCAATCCTGTCTATATAGTTAGTGGTTTCCATGTCTACATTTTCCATCATTACTTTATCAGCTTCCACATCAACAACCTGCACTGTGTTGATTTGAAGACTTTGCTGTCTGATCAGCACTTGTAACCTGTTGAATTCCTGTATAAATAGCAGGTCATCCGGCTGTTTGCTCATCAGGTTTAGTTCCTTCAATGCCTTTTCGGTGTTGGCTTTTGCATCCTCCATCTGCTTTATTATGGCAGTCATTTCTGACGTGGCTTTGTCTTGATTAGCAATGATTGCTTTTACAATCTCTTTAAACTGGCCCCTGACCAGCAATATGGTTCTGTCACGGAGATCTTCAAGGGGCTTAGAAAGTTTAACTGTATTTTCTGTGATCTTTGCCAATCCAGCATTGAGATCTTCGATGTCCTTGCAGAATGCAGACACGCTGGCTGACAAGGAGGAAGAGGTTGCCGATAATGTGGCCAGATGCTTTTCATGAGCTTCCTTCAGTGTCATAATATTGTGGCCCTTGTGGGGGCCAGCAATGTAGCAAGTGACACAGATACAGATGTTATCTTGCTCACAGTTGTACTCCAGGAGCTTGCCATGCTGAGAACATTTTCTCTCCTGCATTGATGCAGTGGGCTCCAGCAGGATGTGGTTATTTTTTATGTGTCTCTCAACATGCTTTTGACACACTGACACATCACAGCCCACACATGTCTTTACTGCTATGTTGAGGTGATCCAGGCAGTCACCACAGGGGATCTGACAATCCTTGGTGTTCTGCATGGACAGATAGTTGTCTACGATGCTGGCGAGCTTAAAGTTATTTAGAAAAGTTGGGAAGTCCTCGTAGTGCGCCTGGCAGATAGGACACGTGTAAGATCTGCCTTGATCTCTCTGATGGCACAGAGCATCGGTGATACACTGCTTGCAGAAACAGTGGGCGCAACTCAGAGACGCCGGATCCCGGTAAGGGGTCAGACACACGGGACAGGATAACTCCGACTCCAATATGCTCTCTGCCGCATCTACTCCAGCCGTAACCGAGGGTGTAATGTCTGAAAGCAGGAAGTAACACGCAGAAATACGAAAGAACAGGTGATCGTACTGTACCAGTGGTGATATCTTATCGTTCCGAGAACAAGGTATTTCTCCGGAGACATTCATTGAGTTATGGTCTCCAAAGTCATGGCGGCCGCACTGAACTTAACGGGCCACAGCTGGAGACAAATACATTGGGTAGTTTCTACCTCATTGGTCCGTTCGGTGGAACGTGGGCGTGGCTGAAGAGAGCCGTGATCTGCTGACAGCCAGGTGTCTGCTCCGTATAGGTGCGACGAGCCTTGTGTATGGAAGGTGAGGAGCATCATCTGTGTGTCTCAGTCACTTCTCACACTGGGGCTCTTTTTTAGGTTATTGTTGTCGTTGTTGTTGCCTTGTGTATTGTCACATTTTGCTTTGATCCATATGTTCTGACTTGGTGGGAATGCTGTGGATTAAAGGTGACTGTTTTTATTTTAATAAAACTCTACCTGTCATTGTGGGTTTTTTTTTTTTTGCTTCCAAAGAAAAGCTACCCTTGCAATGGGACTAACTCCGCACTGTAAGGGTTAACTGTTTGTTTTTGCCAAGGAAACCTGTGGAAAGGACTTTTACCTACCTGATCCCGCTGGCTTCAAGACTGGCACCCGTAGCCTTTCCCCCTCTGCGCTAGTGTTTAGGGGCCCAATGATGTCGTCACATACAATGCAAGAAAAAAGAAAAGGCTAGCTGCACTCCTTAACGGTATGACCCCGTGATCGGGGAGGGGTGCTTGGGATGACGCCGCCAAATACAGATAATTGCAGAAACGTCACCAGCACACTAAATCCTTATAGGATCAAAATTTGTAGATTTATTGCAAACTCATGTCAGTTACCCATGTCGTGTAACTGACATGAGTTTGCAATAAATCTACAAATTTTGATCCTATAAGGATTTGGTGTGCTGGTGATGTTTCTGCAATTACACATACAATGCAAGACCCACACCAAGCTTAAACCCAAGTAATGAGACTGGGTAAGAAGTTAGGTCCTTTATTTGCCTTCGATGAAATAGAAGACTTGTTACACTCTGTTCATGCAATGGAACAAATTCCAGATCCACCTTTGTTTTTTTCTGTTCAAGACAAAATATACAGAGGATTGCAAGCAGGCAGTGGCATCACAAGGGGGGTGCGGCCCGCACCCGGGTTACACCATTGGAGGGGTGACACCAAAATGACTGTCAGTCATTTTGGTGCAACCCCCCTCTGAAAAGTCGGGCATTCGGTCAAGGACCGAGAGCCCGACATTTGCTCAAGGGTGACGTCCCCTCCTCTCCCTGCCGGCATCCATCAGCGAGATGGCAGGTAACCCCGGTACCGCTCGTGACGTCATCACGCACGCGATGATGTCACTGTGGGGTGTCACCTGGTACGCACATCGGGTGTCACTCCGCCTCGGGACGGCTCTGCAAGCAGGGTGGAGTTTTCCCTTTTTACCAATCTCTTAAAGGAGAATTATGGGGTGAGTGAATTACACTCATCACCATAATCCAAGCCGACCTGAAGCTATCACAGGTGGGCTCTATTGATTGGGAAGACAACGAACACATCCTGCCAATCACTGACTTGCCGATTCTCTCCCTGCAGGGAGCAGTGACTGTCAGTCACCGCTCCCCACAGGGATCCTCCCCCCCCGCCTCCCCCCTCCGTTTGTCCAGCACTGAGTGGAGGAGTGGACAGGGGAGGGGGTGGGCACAGCTGGCTCTGCTTCTATGTTGACAGCTGGCTCTATCAGCCAGTGCAGTGGATCTTGACAGTGTTGTGGGTGTCCGTCCCAGCTGCGGGGCTCTCAGCATATAGCTATTGAGTTTTTGGGTTACCAGAGGACACAGTAAATGTCCTCCCGTTAACCTGAGGAGAACTATGGGCAAAACAGGTGTGAATTTCCAGCTGGCATCCATCCCTGAAACACCTGATCGAAGGAGCCAGTTTGAAAATCTTCTACGCCAGTGAATTGAGTTTGAGACCCCTGCTTTAACCCTTTGTTAGGACAGACATTGTTCAAATCTAGTTACATAGGGGGAGGCTAGGTACGACTTTTAAGCAAGTATAAAGCACTTAAAAGGGTAAGCAGCAAATTTTACTTTATTAAGTTATGCTATGTGAATAACAAATGTAAAGTGATGTTATCCCAATTTGGCAGGAAAAGTGGAACTATACTTTAAAGTTGTTTTTCTTTCTAGCCATTATGACAGCTAGAAGACTAGGGCATCTACCAGCCTTATCATGACTAGAAGAGTGGGGGAATCTACGAGCCTTATCATGGCTAGAAGAGTGGGGGAATCTACAAGCCTTATCATGGCTAGAAGAGTGGGGGAATCTACAAGCCTTATCATGGCTAGAAGAGTGGGGGAATCTACAAGCCTTATCATGGCTAGAAGAGTGGGGAATTCTACAAGCCTTATCATGGCTAGAAGAGTGGGGAATCTACAAGCCTTATCATGGCTAGAAGAGTGGGGGAATCTACAAGCCTTATCATGGCTAGAAGAGTGGGGAATCTACAAGCCTTATCATGGCTAGAAGAGTGGGGGAATCTACAAGCCTTATCATGGCTAGAAGAGTGGGGAATCTACAAGCCTTATCATGGCTAGAAGAGTGGGGGAATCTACAAGCCTTATCATGACAAACCGTGCTAATAGGTCAGGGAAGTGACCAACTCGTAAAGGGCGGGTTAGGGGACTTTTCCTTGGCGTCCCGTCCACGCCCACACATGTTACATCAATGGTTGAGAGGAAAGAGGTATTGGGCAACTCCTCTGCTCTAATTACGCTTCTGGCCGCACCTGTGTCGCATAAGAAGGTGGTGGGATGGCCCTCAATGGGGAGGGTTATTTTAGCAAGAGACCCCCCCTATGTCCCCAGATGATAGAGCCATGGCAGGGGGTCAGCGACACAGGCTTGCCGGATTCCTAGCGGAGGAGGTTCATATGATCCGGAGGTGGAGGAGGCCAGGTGTTGGATGGGTGGCCAGATGGGATGTCTCGCCCCTGACGTTGATAGTCTCCCCTTGGGTCACGCTCCTGGCTGCCGGGATGTCTCTGTACAAACCTTTGAGGACTTCCACATTCTCTTCTGAAATGTCCGGGTCTTCCGCAGTTGTAACAGGCTCGTGGGTTTTGTGTGGCTGGTGGCAGGTAGGGTGTGATGATTCTAGACCCTTTGCCACTAACAGCAAGGTATCATGGGGCAGTACCCTGTACTCTGGGCATGATAGGAGGAGCCCTTTCTTGATTGGCTCTCTGAGGCCTGAGACAAAAGCGGAGGACAGCATTTGGGTGTGTGCTTTACTTTGCATGTTAAATCCTAAGTCAGTAAACACTTGTGAAAGTCTAGTGTGGAATTTCTCAACAGATTCAGCTTTGTCTTGTGTAATGTCCTGTATGTTAGTGGCTTGGTCTGCCAGGCGATCTTGCGCCCAATGTTGCAGTTGGGCTACGAATTCGCACCCCGAGTCATATGTGTTATCAGCGGGTATCCTGTCCTCACTGAAACACCTTTCCATCACCGGCCAGTAGGCATCCCCTGCCTTTATTTCACATAGGCTCACCAAATCTCGCCAAGCGGCGGCATACGTTTTCTGGATTTGGGCTATCTTTCTGTAAAATGGCATGGGCTGTCTCTCAGGATCTGATAGACTGTTCACAAGGGAAGAGGCTTGGCTAGGGGTGAATGTTTTATACATTAAAGGCGCCCCTTGGGCTGTAGAGATGCCCCTGGGCGCAAAGGGTGGATTACCAGGTTGCTGCAATGGTTCATGGGGTGAATCACCAATGGGTGATGTTCCAGACAGGTCTACTGAGGATTCACCGGCAGGTGGGGTATATTTGGGCATTGTAAGGCCAGCCGTGGGAGTAGTCAGTCCTGGGAGGTGACTAATTGAGGTTGCCTTGGCTCGGGCACCTGAGAACGGGTGGGTTAACAGGTGCGATGTGTCCCCTGACAATATGGTGGGGGCAGAGCTCGGAAGGGGATGTCTAGGGGGGAGGTGAAGCTGATTCCACCTCGGCGCCAAGGCTGGATTTGGCGTCGCTGACCTCCCCTTTTGCACCATGGCTGGATTTGGCGTCATATCCATATGGGGAGGGACATTCAGAGAGATGTTAGGTTTCTGGGCTCGAGCTCCACTATCATCATCACCAGCCACCAGCCGCCTCCTCTTCCCTGATGGCGGATTCCTCCATTATCATTAGTGGGGTGCCCTGAACCTCCCTGAAATATGCTCCATACTGGTCTATTACAGGATATAGAGGGATGGGCACTGGGGCTGATGACTCGGGTCCTCCAGTACATGACTTGGGTGCCTTAAAATGGCCACCACCGGAAGGTGTCATTGAGATTCCGGGTGGAGGGAGAGCAGCAAGATGGCTGCCGACTGGGGGTGGGAGTGGAGCACTTGGAGTGGGATGGAGCTCGGTGGGAGGGTCAGATAAGGAGGAAGTTACTGGAGGAGACGAAGGGGAAGTAACCACCGAGCCGCCATAACAGGGCGGTGGTACATCGTATGATTCATTTACCCATTTGCAGGCCTAGATACCTCTTGTTGCCATTACCTGCCTTTCCTCTTGTTGCCATTACCTGCCTTTCCTCTTGTTGCCATTACCTGCTTGTCCTCTTGTTGCCATTACCTGCCTTTCCTCCTGTTGCTATTACCTGCTTGTCCTCCTGTTGCCTTTACCTGCTAGTAGTCTGGTTGATGTTACTTATTTATGTTTGCTTTTGGGTGTTGTTTAGTTTGCTGTTGATTAAACTGTATATAAAACGTTCTGCCCTGTCCGGTGTGGTCATAAGTGTTTGGTCTGCCTGTGTGGGTACCTGCGCAGGTGTGGGGTCACCTGTGCCGGTATCCCTGACAAGCTGTCTTGGACTCGGGGGTCCGACAATCCTCTAACTGTCACCTGACCTCTCTTGGACTACTCTCCAATATATAACGTCGTCTGGAGAGAAAGAAAGAGAGAAAGAGAAGAGAGAGTGGAAGAGGGAGAGAGAAATGTCTACACGCAAGCCGCCTTGTGTCTTCCCAACCGTAGATCTGTCACAGTCCTTATCTCCTTATCACTCTCAGCAGCAAAGCACAACAGATGAAAAATCTGCACGGCTGCAGACAGACTTCACTTGTGGTTAGATTTCACAGTTCCTCTTTTTACGTATAACTCCCGCCGAAGCGAGGGGGGGCCTCTGCTCGCCCTCACTTCTCTATATTTTCCTGGAATGATTATATTAATCACAGACATACAGACATTACATTTAACTCAAAGGGGCCCCACAGGTGACCACAGGTGAGACCCATGATTTCTGTTGCACAGACCCCGCAAGCGCAACCTCTGACGCCCCGCCCTGTCTCTACTCGTGCTTCACTGCACACTTTCAGGGAGAGTTTATCCACGTCAGCACATTATACCATCTGTGCACAGTCTTCCTTCCTTCTTCTGGCATATGTGGGGGTAGAGTGCAGGCTTACCTGAGCTTTCTTCCAGCAACTTGTTTCTGAGATCGGGCCTGTCTGTCGGCGACTGTCATCCGCCCACACTTACTCCTCCCTACTTCTTCTCCCCGCGTCCCTGTGCCAATCGTGGATTTGGGCGGGCGGTGAGCTTGAGGCGGGGAGGAGGTGCGGAGCGTGGATGCGGGCAGGCGGGTCTGGCAGCGGCGAGCGTAAGGTGTGGAGCAGGTGTGGCGCACAACGTGTGTGGAGCTGTGAACAGGGCCAACCAATCGGAAGCCGATTAATCGATGATTGAAAAAGTTGACAACTTTTTCAATAATAGATTATAATCGATTATGTTGATTAATTGTTGCAGCCCTATAACTTTTCCTCTCGCGTTGCTGTCTTGGAAGATGGTTGGGAAAATTCCCCAGTTAGTCTTGCCTATAATGGTATTTCTAGGACAGCTGGCCTACTTCCCACTTTTTTTTTTTTAGCCTAATATTCATTATTAATATTATGTACTGGTGGAGGTAGTCTGCTTTCATCTCACCTAAGGACAAAGTGGCTGGGAGGGGTTTTTCCACTTGTTCTGCTTGTGGAAGGAGGAACAAATCATTTCTCATGTTGCTATGCTGAAAGAGTCCTAGAAATACTGTTTCTAGTAAGAGTAGCTAGAGATTTTCTGCTGGTCTCTCTGTTTCCATTAGATATTGCTCCCATCATTTCTGTCCATATGACACTATGCACTGAGGAGTCTTTTCTTCTTTTTCTCTTGAATGAATGTGTTATAACTTCCCTGGGGAGAGTATACAAGTCCACATATATGATCACATATGATTATTGCCAGATTCTGTTACTGGAAAGGATATACAGATAGATATTTGATCACATTGTTGGTAGGGTCCAGGAGCTGTTGGGGAGAAATTAGGTGCTTTTTGATCAGATTAGGTATTAGATGGTCAGATTACTGCGGTGAATTGTGGTCATATGGTGGCATTTTTCTTACTTTTTGGATTAATGCTGAAGTTGAGTTACATTTTTGGGGGGTATGCGTATTATGGACATAACTTACCGTATTTTGCGGTCCATAAGACGCACCGGACCATAGGACGCAGGGAGGTCCGGCGCGCCTTATGGAGCACTCGACAGACTGTAGCTTCTGACACAGCTTCTATGACAGAAGCTGTGACAGAAGCTGCAGTTAGTGACAGCTGAGACAGGTGGCGCTGTGATTACAGCGCTACGGTCTCAGTGATCACACAGAGCAGACGAAGAATGTCCGTTCTCCGTCTGCTCTATGATGATCTCGATCGTCGCCGCTGCTCGGTTTTAATACGAGTGATCTCATTAGATCACTCGTATTAAATGAGCAGTGGCACCTACTGCTGAACTCTATCGCCACCGCCGCTGCTCAGCTTTAATACGAGTGATCTCATTAGATCACTCGTATTAAACGAGCAGTGGCTCCTACTACTCGCCCGGCGCCCGAAACTGCATGTCTCGGGCGTCGGGATTCGCTCCATAAGACGCAGGCACATTTTCCCCCTCCTTTTGGGGGGAAAAAGTGCGTCTTATGGAGCGAAAAATACGGTACCTCTATGGAAGTGTGTTTCATATACTGCTGGCTGCTGCATAGTGCAGAAATCTGCCCTCTAGTGATGCCACATCCCCTGAGGATGTCGGTGGTGACGAAACATGTAGGGGCAGGTCTACCATACATGTGGCATACTTTTTGGATTAATGCTGAAGTTGAGTTAAATTTTTTGGGGGTATACGTACTATGGACATAACTTACCTCTATCGAAGTGTGTTTCATATACTGCTGGCTGCTGCATAGTGCAGAAATCTGCCCTCTAGTGATGCCACATCCCCTGAGGACGTCGGTGGTGACGAAACATGTAGGGGCAGGTCTACCATACATGTGGCATACTTTTTGGATTAATGCTGAAGTTGAGTTAAATTTTTTGGGGGTATACGTACTATGGACATAACTTACCTCTATCGAAGTGTGTTTCATATACTGCTGGCTGCTGCATAGTGCAGAAATCTGCCCTCTAGTGATGCCACATCCCCTGAGGACGTCGGTGGTGACGAAACATGTAGGGGCAGGTCTACCATACCAAACACGTTTGTTTTCGGACCGGCCGAATGTGATTTTTGAATTTTAAAGAAATTTTAAATAAACAATTTCTGGAACTATTACCCGATGAAATAATTTTTCTTTGCATGACTGTGGGAATACTTTACACTGAGGACTGATGGCAAAGAACGAGATGTCGAAAGATGCCGCAGTAACGGTGTCCCATCAGACAAAGCGTTTGGGGCTGTCTGTTACAGCAGAAAGTTTGGGGTGAGTACGCACTCTATTAGGGGGATGTATTGATCTTAATACAAACCCCAGGAAAGCACTACTCTACCGAACATTTGAAGGCTCTGCTATTTGGCTTTGAAGCAGAGCTGTATATTACAGAGACTTTATTTGTTTATATAAATTTTTTGTCAGCACAATTAATTGTCATTCACAATTTTGGTTTGTATTTTTGTGTACCCACCTGAATTTTTTCACGTATATGATTTGTCACCTAATGGTATTAATGCACATGAAGGTGTAAAAAAGTGAAGGACTTTTTTAATGTGTATAGACTGATCCACTTTATTTTTATTTTTTTCACATATATTTTTATTGAGAATAAAGTATTTCAGGGTTACATAACATATTGTGAAAAACACATGATCCACTTTATTTTTATACACTGAGACACCTAGAAGCACTTGGTTAAAAATCACCTCCTAATCGTACACATGTTTATTAACTATTACCGTGCCGTGCTTTTTATTGACTAACGGCACTTGCATTTATGTGGTTTTCTTATGATTTGTAGTTCACAAACACGATTATATGGTTTTTTGATTCACCTAATAGCGCTGTTAATTTGGTTTAAACACCCCACAGAGCTGATCTCCAAGCACTGCCGGGTTTACGATCACCAGCTACGACTGTGAACCATTGGTGCCTCTCACCCTCCCCTTCCTCCTCTCTCACCCACAGAACTTGTAATAGAATGCAAAGACTTCTGTGATTGAGGGAAGCTGATTCTGTCATTAATTTGTCCATCCTCCAGTCATACAACGCTTTGCAATACTACGAGTTCTGTGTAGTGCGAAAGAATGGTGAAGCTGAAAGGAAGTAGAATCAGGGCTAGGGGCATACCTGGGAGAGTCATAATAAAAGCTGAGCACAGTGAGCATATAGGTAAAGCCATGTTACAGGGTAAATTATGTGCAGTGGGCATACATGCAGTGCCATGGTGTGATCATGGGCATAAATATTGACACGGGATAAAGGCTAATGTAGGTGCATGCAGACAGTTGTGTTAAAGCCAGATGTTCGGGCAGAGGTCATACAGGCAGAGTCATGGTACAGATTAAAGTTAAAGCACACGACTACACACATTGGGGGACACTTATCAAGCAAATTAGCCACAAAGTTTGACTTAATCAGGCTGCCCCTCACTTAGGCCCCTTTCACATTGGGTCTGCTTGAAAAACTGACAGGCGGACCCGATCGAATGCCCAGTGTAAGTCTATGGGCAGCCAGGTCTTAAAATGACGGCCATCCATTTACGCCTGGTTACCCCTGACTCCGGCCAGGTCCGGAAAAACAAATGGAACAGTGATCCGTTTTGATGGACTGTTCGTGTTGGACTTGGGGCAATCTGATGTAAACGGACACGTCATTTACATCTGATTCCCCATAGACAGGCATGGGGTCTGGTAATTGCGGTCCGGTACAGACACAGATGTCACAGCAGTGACATCTGCTTTGTACTGCCTTGTGAAAGGGGCTTTAGCCAAGTCTCTGTGACAGGTTTACAGTGTATTTGCTACCCATGCCCCTGTATTCCCGGGCAGCTAACTGCAACAAAATTGCAAAGTTCTAAGACAGATTTGGACTCTAAACAGACACATAATAGAGAAGTAGACAAGGTCCAGTTTCATTGTGTTGCAGTGCTACTTCAGGGAAGTTGAGGAATGTGTGCCTCAATCTGTAACCTTGTAATAAATCTGTTGCTTAATCCATCCCACTGCTCTTGTTTAGCATTGCCTTGCTGTTCTATAGAATAGCTAAATGTCCCCCACAGTGTCCTGTTATAAGCAGAAGAGTGGGCAGAGTCTTGGTTTTGGCTTAGATAAGGACACATGGCATACAGCCTGAGTCCTGGTACAGACTGAGGCAGAATTTAGACAAATCAGAAATAACCAAGTTTTGCCCCTGGACGGGGATAATCTCATCTAGTGGAGAACAGTTGGGGAGGCCTTGAGAGAGACTGGGAGAAAGGGAAAAGAGAGAGAGAGAAAGCAGGAGAGATCGAATTAGATATGTCATGTTTAACATGTGTGACAACAAATGGGTATTTTTGGCAGAATTCTTTTTCAGTCTTAGAATACTTCTAATGTTGTTTTTGTGTGGCAACAGTAGTAGGTTGGCTTAAATATTTTGACCCAAGGTAGAGTATCTGCATTATATATTATACAACTGTTATCCTGTATGGGTTTAAAGGTTGAAGAAGAATTGCAGAGCTTTTCAATTCCTTTGGCAATGATTAAGCTTTTCTTGTCAAAGTTCATATTTGAGTATCTGTTAGCATTATAGTCGAAACAGAAACTTCCAAAGTTTATGAGTTTGATTCCATAGTCAGTTGACAAGTGTCTTGCACAAAAACCAGAACTAAAATCCCAGATATTTCAAAAGTATCTAAACACAAGAACAAAGATGTGAAAAATGAAGTACACTCCATGGAAGTTGCTGACTTTTTCAACATATTTGAATGTGTAAACATTAACAGGGTTATTTACTAAAGAGTGAAGAGTTTGGAGAAGGCATGAGAAGAGACCAGGTTGATTTGGAAAAATTCTCCAGTTCAGCTCACTTTCCAGTTCAGCTGTGTTGTCCTAGATTGTTCCCTTCTCCTGCCTTCTCCAAAGTCTTCACATTTTGTGAATATACCTCTAGATCTTTATTTAAACAGTGCACACAGATAAAGATGATATTCTACTATATATTCAATTGGAATACAAGAACATTTGCCTTTTCAATCATTCAGTCAACAAAATTATCAGATGTAATGGTGTGCTGTGGAAAAAGTACAACCTTGGCAACAAAAGCTGGTATTACCACCAGTCTCTGACATCAACATTTTTGACCACTTCTCCTTGCAAGATGTTTGTGGGTATCCTTGCATTAACTGTCTGTTTCAAAATCCACTACAAAAGTTTAGGGATGCACCGATACTTTTCAGATACCAGTGCCGATACTTGTCATTTTCACGAGAACTACCAGGGTTGCAGCTGGGACCTAGCTCTGGTGCTCCACCACTGTCTTGAAATCATTAGTTGATATTGTTTTAGAAAAACTGTCACATGACAATAAACAAAAATGTATCAGTCCTTGCAAAACTAGTATCGGTGCATCCCTTTATTTATATTTTGAAAAACATAATCATACATGAAAACAGAGATGTACAAATCCCAGGAGCTCCGTGTGCTCCTTACAAATGACAGCTGCCTCCTAACTTTTGAGTTTTTCTCTAGTCTAGTCTTGGAGCGGGAAAAGTTTCTGTACTTGTACTGAGTACGGTACTTGGTATCAGTGCATCCCTACAAAAGTTCAAAGGGAATCAAATCAGGACTTTGACTAGGTTAGTCCATAACCTTCTGTTTATTCTTTTTGGGCCATTCCTTGGTGGGTTTGCTACTGTCCTCTTGTCTCCTGTTTGTGACAAATAGGCCTAATGTTACTGTAACCAAACGACTCTATCTTTGATTGTTCAGTCTTCAGTTCAAAAGCAAGGGTGTAGGATTTGTATCTCCCGACGCCCTGGACATGCAGTTCCAGGAGCTGGGCAGGTGGTTTCTTCTCTCGGTTCAGCCCTGCTTCGGGCAAGCATCTGGGTTAAAGTTTTGTTGTTTTTGGGTTTTTTTAATTATTATTTTACTGAGCAGAGCAGCAAGGAACGGAGTATCAGGCAATTCTGCCAACAGCCCTCAGAGGGCAAGCAGGGCTAAATGTAGAGCAGGGGAGCAGCCGCTTGTTTTGTACAAACAAGCGGCGAGTATACAGCCCCCAGATCACTTGTAGCAGCCTGCTTGTTACCCCCTTTGTGGTTTTTGGGGTCCCCCGCGCTTCGGGGGGACCCAGGACCATGGCAAATAACTTCACGATGGAGGGCCGAGAGCCCGTGGAGTCTGTTCTCCGATCTGCTCTGTGTGATCAGTGAGGCAGGAGTGCTGTGCTCACAGTGCTTCCTGTCTCAGCTGTCACAAGCTGGGCTGCACAGGAGATCGAGTACAATGCTGTGCTCAATTTTCTGTCCTGGAGTCTAATAGGGAGACATCTAGGGTCTGATAGACCCCAGATTTCTCCATAAAGAGAACCTGTCACCTCCACACGCTATCATATAGAGGGATTGTTAGCCCCTATGTGATAGCAATAAAGTTAAGTGAAAAATAATAAAATACATTTTAAAAAATGAAAAACAACCCTGGGTGGACGTACATGTACATTACTTTTTTTTGCTGCGCGCGCGCTGAATCCCGCTGGAAATGTAAACATCCGGTACCAATACAAGGCTCTACAGCTGGCCGTTCGCTTGTATGACAACATACTACTGTACAGTGTGCAGCAGGGACGTGCGGTCAGGGGAGGCAGGTGAGGCAGAGCCTCACCTAGCATTATGAAGAAAAAAGGTGCCAGCTTCAATTCGGAAGCTGACAGCTTTTTCTCCGTTCAGGTTGGCTTGTTACAGGTTACACAGCAAGGAAAGCCTCCCCGCTGTGTAACCTTTCATGGACTTCCTGGAGTGCTGCCTGTTAATTACAGGTGGAACTGGTGATGGACCCCAGTACTCAGGATGAGTCCTCCGGCCAGCTCGGCACGCTCAGAGGTCCGGGGGGTGGGGAGGCAGGGGACAAGGGGCCCAGCCGAGGTGGCCCCGAAAGCATGGGATCGCGGCAGGCACATGGGCCTGGTCCCGGCAAGGGGACCCTGCCGACCCGGGGAAACCTGACACAGGAGGGGAGCCCTCCCAGAGATATATGGGAGGGCGAACTCCAAATTCTTGTTGTCAACCGGACGTACCTGAGGCGCACCCGAGGTGCAGTCGGGCCCTTCGAGCCGCCCTGCTGAAGTCCACCCGTCACGCCGACGTGGACCTGCCACGCACCCGTAGTGGCAACGTTTCGCCCTTGCCGCCCCCAGTAGGACCGTTGGGACGCCCTGAGCGCCAGCGGGGAGGGGTCGCCGGAGCAGGCACAAAGAAGTGCGAAACTGCGCGCGAATCCGTGACACAATGGAATTTGTGGAATGCAAGAGACGAGAGTTTGACAATTTCTACGATCGGTTCCAGCAGAAATGCACCACACTTGGCTTGAAAGACAAAGACCGAAGTAAAGAGCCAATCAGAGATAAGAGGAAAAGAACGTTTTATAACATCCTGGGCAATATTTGTCTTCAGATGAAAGCTAGGTTTGATCATTTTGGGGAGCTAGCCTTCATCGGTTTTGTCGATTGCACAAAATTTAGTGAAATGTCACAACACTTCG
>NW_017307189.1:557482-558370 GCF_000935625.1 Nanorana parkeri
GCAGGGCTCCCGCCGACGTGACCCCGGAGGTGGAAAAAAAAAAAGGGCAGAGTCCTCCGGCCAGCTCGAGCTAACCGGAGGAGAACTGCGGGTCAAGCTCAAGGAAAAGGAAAAAAAATGAAAATAAACCACCTGGAGGTAGGGGGCGAGAGGAGGAACCTTCCCAGCCGAGGGGGCACCGAAAGCCAGGGATCGCGGCCGGCAGTTGGGCCCAGGTCCCGGGCAAGGCTCCCGCCGACGTGACCCCGGAGGTGGAAAGAAAATAATCAGGGGGGAAAAAAAGGACAAAGGACTTGGAACAACTTGGACCCGCCCGGGACTCCGATCGGCACCCGAAGTGCTGACGCTGATCCGATGCTTTTGCGCTTGCCACGCTCAAATCAGACCGATGTGACACCCCGCGCGCCAGCGGGGAGGGAGCGGCAAGCTGACGCTCCTAGGTCTCTGGCGCACTTCCCCTCCCTTGGCCCTGGCGCGAGCTCCCACGAACCCTAGCTGGGCCCAGGTAGCCCTGGGGAGGGGGAGCGGCCCTTCCCGCCCGCCCTGAGGCGGTGAGTCTGTCAGGGCCCTCAGCCCGTGGACGGCAGTTCGACGCCGCCGCGGCGGGCGGGCCGGCCGGGGAGCCGTCGGACGGGTGGCCTCGGCCCCCTCCGCCCGGACTCCCCTGCCTCCCGCCCCCGCGGCCGGCGGAGCGCATAGATTTTTCCCCCGACGGTCCGGAGTCCGGTCCCACCTCCGGGGGAGGCGGCGCGCGTCGCCACCCCCGTCGGCAGCGCTCGGCGCGTCACAGGGCCCGGCGGGATTTCCCCCCCCCCCCCCCCCCCCCCCGCGGGCGGGGGGGGGGGGGGGGGGGGTCGGAGCCGCTGTGACAGAACGGACGAGCAGTGA
>NW_017307189.1:560850-598559 GCF_000935625.1 Nanorana parkeri
CGCCCCCCCGAGCGGAGCGCAGAGCTTTCCCTAGCAGCCCCGGCTTTTGTGTCCACCACGGAGGCAGGGTGCGCGTGTTGCCCCCGCCAAAGCGGAGCACAGAGCTTTCCCTAGCAGCCCCGGCTTCCTTGTCCACCTCAGAGGCGAGGGAGGCGGCGTGCAGAGCTTTCCCCAGCAGCCCCGGCTTCCTTGTCCACCCTGGAGTCGGCCCCTCACCCGAGCGGAGCTTTGAGCTTTCCCAGCAGCCCTGGCTTCTGTGTCCACCCCGGAGGCGGGGTGCGCGTGTCACCCGAGCGGAGCACAGAGCTTTCCCCAACAGCCCCGGCTTCCTTGTCCACCCCAGAGGTGGGGGAGGCGGCGTGCGTTGCCCCCCGCCCGATCGGAGCGCAGAGCTTTCACCAGCAACCCCTGTTTCCTTGTCCACACTGCACGTGTGTGTCGCCCACGCTCCTTGCCCGATCGCTCAACGGGCCCGCAGGTCCCCCCTTGATCCGTTGGGGGAGGCTCCCCGCAGCCTGGCGTGTCCTCAGGGCTATCTGGTTGATCCTGCCAGTAGCATATGCTTGTCTCAAAGATTAAGCCATGCACGTGTAAGTACACACGGCCGGTACAGTGAAACTGCGAATGGCTCATTAAATCAGTTATGGTTCCTTTGATCGCTCCATCTGTTACTTGGATAACTGTGGTAATTCTAGAGCTAATACATGCCGACGAGCGCTGACCCCCAGGGATGCGTGCATTTATCAGACCAAAACCAATCCGGGGGCCGGGGGCTTCGGCCCCTCCCCGGCCGCTTTGGTGACTCTAGATAACCTCGGGCCGATCGCACGTCCCCGTGACGGCAACGATACATTCGGATGTCTGCCCTATCAACTTTCGATGGTACTTTCCGCTCCTACCATGGTGACCACAGGTAACAGGGAATCAGGGTTCGATTCCGGAGAGGGAGCCTGAGAAACGGCTACCACATCCAAGGAAACGGCTACCACTCCCGACTCGGGGAGGTAGTGACGAAAAATAACAATACAGGACTAATTTTTTAGAGGCCCTGTAATTGGAATGAGTACACTTTAAATCCTTTAACGAGGATCTATTGGAGGGCAAGTCTGGTGCCAGCAGCCGCGGTAATTCCAGCTCAGTTGCTGTCTGGCTGTTGGAGAGGTTGCTGCACCTTGCTGCTCTCTGGACCTGCTCTAGAGTGGCTGGCCTGCTGCTAGAGGCCTGCCTGGGCCTCCCATGGAGGGCCGAACTCCTTCCCCGGCTTGGGGATGGAAGGAGCGGCTGGATTCTTTGACCTCCTCCCTGGACTTTGGGGAGGGGGTACCTGAGAGGAAAGATTTGTCAAGGGTCGAGTACCAAGCCCTGTCCCGGAGGATCCAGGGTCAGGTGGCCCGGCTTGAGGAGTTGGAATGTGAACTCGTCAGGGAGCTGAGAGACTGGAGGAAGATTGGCAGGCCCCATGCAGTCCCTACTGCAGATATCCTGCTACTGTCCGGGGTTCTGGCGGAGTGCAGAGAGTTTTTGCGAAAGGGCCATTGCTGCCTGTCCCCGAAGGAACCGGAGAGTTGCCCCCCCGAGGTTGTCCCGGACGCCCCGACTGAGGGTGCTGGTCCCTCCAGGCATGGCTGTGTTGGAATGGCCGCGGGGAAAAGAGTGGAAGAGCAGACCTTCCAGGAGTTGCCCACAGAGAAGCTCCTGGAGGTCCTTAAGACCTTCAAAGAGAAGCATGATGGTTACAGTGCTGATTTGTGTCGTCTGCAGGATGATCTGTAAACCCTTCGGGCTGTATCTAACCGGACCTCAAGTCAGAAGAGGGGCCCGATTAGGGAGCAGATTGAAGAGAAGAAGGAGACGGAGCTGGTGATTTTGCATGACCTGGAACATGTGGAGCGTCAGGTCTCAGAGATACAGGCTATACTACACCGCAGGACGGCTGGTCCACCGAGAGGGACAGCTAGGGAGCGGAGACAAAGAATGCTTGAGGAGAGGAGAGCGATAGAGGCTGAATCAAGTTTGGAGTCTGAAGTTGATATTGTGGACTATACTCCTGGGACAAGTGCAAGGGCTGCAGGGCGTGCCAGCCCTTTGAGCCAGACAGCGCAGCAGGTGCTGGATGCCTGTGGGGACGAAAGGACTGTGAAGAAAAAGAGGAAGGAGAGAAAGGAGAATATTATGCTGGGGGAGCCAGAGGCCCGTGGTGGGGGTGGGGTTACCTACTCTGAGGCGGACCTTGTTGTTATGAAAACCCAGGATACAGGGGTGGTTACCCACGTTAGTGATACAGGGGTGATGGACACTGACCCTTCTGAACCCTCCACCAATGTTTCCCCTTGTATGGTACAGGGAGTCACCCCGTTAGTATGGATACAGGGGGGCCCTTTCCTCCCCCGCCCTCCCTACCCTTCCTTCCCACCCCTTTGACTTACCTTCCCCCAGTCTGGTATCAGGAATGGTGTTGAAGGGAGACCCAGGATCTGTCCAGGAGGGGCAGGCCCTGGGAATCCCTCCAGGAGCTGTTTGTTCCACAATGGCGCCTGATGGTGTGTTTGTTTCCATGCTGGATCCTGGGACAATTAATTCAGTGGATGTGGAGGTTTCCGGTGGTGACGTCACTTCCTGTGTGCCTGATGGTGTCACTTTCTGAGCGCCTGAGCTTTCTTCCGGTCTGGCCACTTCCGGTGACGTCACTTCCGGTGATGTCACTTCCGGTGTGCGGCTAGTTGCTCCTGGTGGACGGATTGCTGCTTCCGGGAATGTTGCCAACTGCACCAATGGAGACCGGCCGCATCTGGTGGGAACTTCAGGTGATGTGTCCGCTGTGAGCTCTCCTGTGGATGGTATTTGCGTAGATGCTTTGCAGGTTAGCCCCACCCATGTATTGTCAGGGCAGGATGTTAATGTTTCTGTTTCAGGGGCAGTACCAGTCGGTGCCCTCCGTACCAGTTTGATGTCTCCTTTTATGTCCTCTCAGCTTTTGGACCGTTTTTGGTCCAGGTGGGGGGAAGCTAGGCGGCAGGAGAGGTCGAAGTGGGAGGGGTTTGGAGCTGTGCCCATTTTGCGTCACGGAACGAAGAAAGTGACTTTCCTGGTGCGAAATGAATCTATCCCAGTGGAGGATATTATGGTATGGGCTAAACGGTATGGGGTACTGAAAGCCCCTCCTGTTAAAATTCTTGATGAGGATGACATTTGGACGGGGGGTTGGACAGTCCCTATGATCCTTGGGGAGGTGCATGGTGTGACGCAGCATATGCCCAATTCTTTTTTTTTTGGGTCAGATCGTGTCTCCTGTTTTTATCCTGGACAGCCTCGCACCTGCCACAGTTGCGGCTCTTACAGGCATTTTAGTAATGCGTGTACGGTTCAGAAGTGCACCATGTGTGGGGCGGTGGGCCATTTGGGGAACACCTGTGGCAGGATCCGATGCAATTTATGTGGGGTACTGGGGCACTCTTATAGAGCATGCCCGGAGGCGCGGCACAATGTGGAGTCCGTCTGGAGGAGAGAGGAGGAGGACTTGGGTGATCATGAAGGGCAGGGGGATGGTCCGTCTGGGCCCCCTGGTGACCCCCTAGGTCAGGTGGTGGAGTGTGCCCCTCCCGTGGCCACGGTTGATGGTCGGGGGGAGTTGGCCCCTTCACTGGTTCGGGCCCAGTCGGCAGCCCCTGTTAGGGGGAAGCCGTCTTCTGGCTCCCGTCTAATGCCCTGTTTGCAACTCGTGACGCCCTCTTCAGCTGAGGTTACGGTGTTGACTTCAGCAGAGGATAGTCTTATGGAATGGCATACGTTGGGAGGCAAGAAGGGTGGAGTTTCAGGTACTGCTCTCCCACCTCGGGCCCCTCGGGGGGGGATGGGTGTCCCTCAGGGTGAATACCACGGGACAGCACCCGTCGCCCGGAAAAAAATCAAAAAAGTCAGAGTGCGACCGGCCAGCTCGTCACGCGAAGGCAGGATTCAAGTGTCACCAGTCAGCTCGGCACGCTCGGAGGACCAGTGTCCTCCGGCCACCATCGGCAGTCAAGCAAGTAAGGGACAGGGAGGCTTCCCTTCCTCCTCCTCACACAGCTTGGTTACCGAAGCTGGGAGTGGGGCTTCGACTGGATGGGGGGATGCCTCACCAATCACACAAGGCGCGGCACGTCACGTCACTGCCTTACCCAGCACACAAGGCAGGGCACGTCACTGGTGTGCAGCCCCCCCCCCATTGCCATGCCACTCAGCTGCCGTGCTCCACCCCCTCACCGCCAGTTATCCCAGACTCCGCTGTCCACCCTGCGGGCCCGGGCCTGGCACAGCAGCTGCCTATACTGAGAACGGAGGAGAGATTAGCATTCTCCCACTGCTGATCTCTTCTCTCTCTCTAAAGGCGGAAGCAATGTGTATTACATCACTTCCACCTTTTAGCTGTCATTTCTCTGGCTGCTATAGCTCTCTGCTTCATCAGCTTCTTTGGGGGTCCCTAGGTGACAGGTCTTTGAGACCCCTGATGTGTCCATAATGAGGACCTGTCATTATATAATCTCTATCACAAAGGGGGCTTGTTAGCCCCCTATGTGATAGCATAAAGAGGACCTCTTTTAAGTGTGAAAAAAATAAAATAAAGTCTATTAATAAAAAATAAACACCCCAAAAAAATGTAAGTCCCCCACCCCCCATATAAATGTAAATATGCATCGGGTGCGCCTGCATGAGAAAACAAAGATTACACCACACATGTTACATATCACCGCGAACGTCGGAGTGAGAGCAATAATTCTAGGCCCATCAATCACTGATAACACTAAAATGATAAGCGGTAAAAGCTTTTAAAGCGTCGCCTATGGCCAATTTTGGGTATGGTAGTTTTCTACGATTTCACAGGTGCATGCAATTTTAAAGCTTGACATGTTTGGTGATCTATTTACCTGACATGACCCCGTCTTTTATGTTTTACCAAAAAATTGGATAAATAATAAATAAAATAATAAATGTTTCATAGCATAACATAGGGAAAACAGTTTTTTTTTTTCAAAATTTTCTGAACTTTTTTCATTATATAGTAAAAAATAAAAAACCCCAGTGGTGATTAAATACCACCAATAGAAACCTCTATCTGTCCCCAAAAAATGGTATAAAATTAATTTCAGTACAGCGTTGCATGACGGAATAAAGTCAGTCACAAATTCAGGACCTCAGTGCTGAATACTGAAAAATGGCTTGGCCAGGAAGGGGGTTTAACCCCCCCGGTCAGCAAGTGGTTAAAGAGGAAGTTCATTTCTCCAAGTAATTTTGGAAAATATGGCCCTCTTCCCCCTCTTCTGCTATAAAAAAAATTGGATAAATAATAAATAAAATAATAAATGTTTCATAGCATAACATAGGGAAAACAGTTGTTTTTTTTTCAAAATTTTCTGAACTTTTTTCATTATATAGTAAAAAATAAAAAACCCCAGTGGTGATTAAATACCACCAATAGAAACCTCTATCTGTCCCCAAAAAATGGTATAAAATTAATTTCAGTACAGCGTTGCATGACGGAATAAAGTCAGTCACAAATTCAGGACCTCAGTGCTGAATACTGAAAAATGGCTTGGCCAGGAAGGGGGTTTAACCCCCCCGGTCAGCAAGTGGTTAAAGAGGAAGTTCATTTCTCCAAGTAATTTTGGAAAATATGGCCCTCTTCCCCCTCTTCTGCTATACTTACCTTTCGGTTAACAGTCCTTTCCCTCCGCCGATGCAGGTGTTCGATCAGTACCCTGTACTGCCATCCTGCGCCATGGATTTTAAATCTTGCAAATTGTGAGCAGTTACATCCTGACCGCGGTTGCCAATAAAAAATGCCTCTTAGCAAGGTTAAATACAACATTTTTTAACCAAAACCGTATCAGGACAAGTAGATTGGGCCCCCGCTTTAGTCCTTGGCAAGTAGTTTTTTTTTTAAATGTCCACACCCCTGAGAAGGCCTGGTATTTACCTATATGATCAATAGCAAACTGTAATATTGCTTGAATGCTGTTTTTGGACAGCAAAGGGTTTTTTGTTTTTTAAACACACCTCTCATACAGGTTGAATTGGTGCAATCTCTTTCTGATCTTATATTTGTACACTTTCAACCCAACTGTTGCAAGAGTTACCTGAACACTCCACAATGACATTTCAGGGTTGGAGACTTCTTTTAGCAACAAACAGTCAGCTCTTGGGTTGAACTTGCTGGACCTGCCAGTCCTGGACAAATAAGAAATTGTTTGAAATCTTGGCCACTTATTTTTTTAACGTGGAATGATTGATTTAAAATCATTTGCCATTCTTTAAAGTAGGGATGCCCCAACACCATTTTTTTCAAGGCATAGTACCTTCCTCAGGTACTTGCCGATACAAATTACAAGTACTTTTTCTTAAAGGGACATGTGAAATTTTTTCTAAAACAATATAGACTAATAATTTTAGGGCAGTGTCTTTATAATTATAAAGAACTATAACTCAATCCATGATTATTCAGCAATGGAGAATGGCAGCCAGCAATAGAGGACTACAGAAAAGAATTTACTATAATCACAACTATTAATGAACAGGAGGAGATGTAGATCACTTCCATTTATTCATAATTGAGGATATAGTTAACATACCATGTCCTCAATTGTGTACACACACTCAGCGATCGCTAGTCGCTGAGTGTTTGTACCCGCTCTCCTTCCTGACACACTGTCACAGGAGGCTGGGCGGGGTGGTGTAGGGAGGAGAGCTCAGCCTCCTGTGACAGCGCAGCCAGTCTCCGCCCACACACTGCTCTGCCGGACTATGATAGGAGGCTGAGCTCACAGCACTCTCCTCGCGCAGCGCTCGGCCGGCTATCACACTTTCTCTCCTCCCCGCTGGGACACAGAGCAGCTCCCAGCGGGGAGGAAAGAAACCTGGGATGCGCCGATGTATCGGCAGGAAAATGGCACTTTCGGCATTATGCCAAAAGTGCCATTTACGGCCGATATTATCGGTGCATCCCTACTACAGACTACAGTAATGTAGCTTTATGTGCGCCCCTAGACAACTCTTAGGCCCCATTCACATACGAATCGGCCCGCACGTACAGCGCCGTGCTGCTTGCAGGGCTGTACTCCAGCAGCTCCTGGGAAGGACAGGTGCTGTGTGTGATTAGTCCTTCTCTATGGGGCAACGTGGCCGTACGCCCCCCTACGCTCACCTCAACTGCAGGTCCGTAGGGGTGCGGGTTTTCTGGCCCGGGCGCATACAGGATCTATTCCGGCGGCGTATGAATACGCTCACCCGCACCCCTACAGACGTGCAGGGCGGGCCAGTGTAGGGGGACGTACGGCTGCGTAGCCCCATAGAGAAGGACGGGGGCTGCGTACTAATCACATGCAGCACCTGTCCTTCCCGGCAACTGCTTGGATTTGAGAAGTAAGGTTTTTTTTTGGGGGGGGGGGTTTCTTTACCTGGAGTCCTTTTTTAAATGTGGTGACTGCATTAGTGTTTTTTTTTCAGGCTTTTTGATTTTATTTTCACCTGCTGTTTCTACCAATACCATACCTGTCCTAGGGTGACAATGCTCACTGTAATGTCTGTGGAGGCGTATCACTGTTGCCCAAGGCTGCCCTCCTGATTTGGATTAAAAATCTCCACCTTTTCATCTCCATAAGTTTGAGGGTGGTGTTCTGTAGTTCACAGAAGAGCATTGTAAGGCTGCTAACAATGTTTCAGATTTTAGTTCAGTTCACAGGACGTTGCAATGGTATTGGGTTTTTGGCATGTTTAGCACATATTTGTTTCCTGTACTTACACAAAATGTACGTGGCCTGAAAATTGAATATAGTAATTGTATGCACCTTCATGTTTTGTCTTATGCATTCTGCACTGCTCCCTTTTATTAGCTTCATTAAACTTCAACTATACCCAAAATGTATTTCTTGTATATTGCTGCGTAGAATCCATTAGAGGGTGCAAATTGAAGGGCAAGTAAAAAAATACCATATCAAAAATACCATTATCAAGCAATTAGTGTATTCAAAAGCTGATGATCTAGGTATTGTGCTGCTAGGTATATATGCTCCTACAAAAACAGACATTTCCGAGCACACTTACCAGCCAGTCTGCAAAAAAAACTACACTGTCTCACTACTAAGGTTAAAAACAGAGGTTTTAGTTGCACAACTTTTGCAAAATATGTGGAAGCCGCGCCGCCTCATCAAGGCTCCTCTGTATAGTGTGGTCCTAACTCATCTAATCTTTGAGAGCCTCCATCTTGGAGCATATTTATAGCAAAGGATGAATTGGGTGCAGGTTCGCTGGGAGGTTGCCCAACCCCCTTACAGTGGACCTTTACCCTTATCTATAAAATAACAACAAACACACCGTAAGAAATGTTTAGTAATGACAATCTACAAACACATACTTCTAGATAATTTCAGGCTCTGTATTCTTTGCATATCTTCTGACAGTGGCCATGTTTACTAAGGGCAGATTACAAGCTCTCCTATTATTTCCTAGATTTCTGGAACATGTGACTAGACATGTGACTATGCACATCATCTCAGGAGAGGAAATACCTTTCCCTCAGATCTCATGAGATTACAGATGAGATTTCCCAGCAATGCTCTGCTGATGACAAGTCGATCCCAGTGCATTGCGTTAGCAAACTGAAGTAATTTGCACTTTCAAAGCAGGAAGTGCCCCCACACCAAATCCAACAAGTGAAACGAATGGCAAACGTACTCAATTCATAACTAGCTTTAAAGCAAGGAGCACATGGAAGTACTTTACTACCTTAGTAGTGAGACCGTGTCCTTTTTTTTGCAGGCTGGCTGGTGAGTGTGCTGGGAAATGTCTGTTTTTGTACAGTGTAAGCCCTGGTTCACACCTAGACGTTTTTTAAAGCAGTTCGAAAAGCGCTTTTAACTGCCCAACACAAGAAATTCCATGATTTTCAATGGCCCTGGTTCACACCTGAGCAGAAAAACGCCAGACGCCTGAAAAGATACAGGAGCTTCTTTGGGCAGTTAAAAGCGCTTTTCTTCCCCATAGACTTCATTGGAAATGTCTAAAAACGCGTAACAGAAGCAAGTTGCACATGTTCGTGAGTGTTTTTGCGCGTTTATACGCGTGTTCTTCCATTGCCCACAATGGTTTATGAGCTGGCAATCATAATGTGCGTCTTCATGTGCGCATGTTAAAACACGCATACAAATGTGCACATCGCACAAATAACCACATGCTGCTAACGTGCAAACAAACGCGCAAATGCGGTGCCACCTAGGTGTGAACCAGTGCTTAAGCCCTTCGATTTTATTTATTTTTTCTTTGTTTTGGATAGAGATCCCTACTCACAAGTCTGATATTTGTTTTATACAATTTACTCATGTAGGTGAAATACAGCTTGTGATACACCAAGAAAGGGATTGGACACACTTTCATGTTACTTACCACAGGGCCGCTTAGATGCTGCAGAACTTTATACTGAAGAACCCTTGTAATTTTGAGTAATTGAGCGGCTATGCAGGGAAAATGAAGCCTGTTGTTGTTGTCCATGGTGGTGCTGGTGTAATTGTGCATGAAAATGCAGAAGGGTACCGTTCTGGAGTAAAGAGAGCAGCCCTCCGAGGTTACGATATTCTGAGACAAGGTGGGGACGCAGTAACGGCAGTAGAAGAAGCTGTGGTTGTGCTGGAAGATGATCCGCATTTCAATGCAGGTGAATGCTTCAGCATTGTTTCCAAAATAATGCAAAAAATTTAATTTTTTTAACATAAAGCTCAGTTAACTAATATATAATGCATGTTTCATTTGCCAATACAATATTATTTAGCTCTGTGGTTGTGATTTCCAGCTCTCATTGGCCCGCATTGCTAAAAATAACGGGTGTTATTGCAAATAGCTGTCATTATAGCTTAATGAATTGAGCCTGTTTTCTTATTTTTATATGATTGTGTAAATCAACCAAGCTTAAAGTGACATTAAACCCTCAGATTTTTTAACATAAAACAATACTGTAATGTGTGCCTTACTGTAATCCATGGTAGTTTCCTTTCTCTTTGCTGCTCTTTTTTTAAAATCTGTATCTGTTCTCATGCTGGGCAGAACTTCTGTTTTGCAGCAGACTGCCTTGTCTCTGGAATGGATACATGGTGTCTGTGTGTAGGTTCACAACCTGAGCCAGCACTACAGGAAGAGGCACTCAGCTGCAAAGGGAAGTTCTCCCCAAGCATGAGAAGAGATACAGATTTAAAAGGAAGAGCAGCAAAGAGAAGGGAAACAACCATGGATTACAGTAAGGCACACATTACAGTATTGTTTTATGTTAAAAAATCTGAGGGTTTAATGTCACTTTAATGTGTACATAGGGATGCACCAATACCAGCTTTTCAGTATTGAGTACGAGTACTGATATTTTGCTTTCGGTACTCAGATACTGAGAACCAATACCGATGCTTCTGGAGCCAGGTTCCCGGGCACTCAGGAAGCTGGGCGGCGGGTAATGACATGCCGTCCGGCTTCCAGATTGCCTGGGAAGCCGACTCCATGTAGTTTGGTTTGCTCCACTGTGATTGGCCGGGAAACCTGCTTCCCCGCCAATAAGCATTGAGTTGGCTTTTCGGCTGGCTTGATGCTGATTGTCCCGGGAATCGGCAAGGAGATGGCTTCCCGGCCAATCAGGAAGCCAGGAGGCGGGTCATTACTCGCCACCCTTCTTCCTGATTGCCAGGAAGAAGGGTTCCCCTACGGCACTGCCGGTCAGAGGAAATAATCCTCTGACCGGAAGTTCCGATATTGGGGGAAGGTATCGGAAGGTAAGAGTACTCGCCCAAATACTCGGCACAGATACTAGTATCGGTATCAGTGCATCCCTAGTTTTCAAGTTATTGTTTCTGGGTATAATTTGTAAACGTACGTATAGGTCCATGACTTCATCCATATATACTCATTAAATATGTAGGCTGTGCTTTCTGCATGGCAGTATTGCCAAATGACTGCTACTTTGTTTCAGTGCATATGGATCAGTGCTGACTGATTAAAAACTATGCATTCTCTATAGGCCCAATTAGCTTATCTTGGTAGTCATTAAGCAGGGTTGCTAATATTATTTTCTGGTATAAGTATGATATATGTGTCACATGCAAGAAAAAGAAAATGCCAAACTCTCGGTTGTATATGCAATAATGTCTTGCAGGAGAACATGTTGATGCTGACTGCTTGTGACATGCACTACCAGTAGTATGCAGATTTAACATGCACAATGTCATAGGCTCCGGGGCCATTCTGGAAGGGCAGTTTGATTATTGACATTAGCTTTCTCAGAACAGACTGTTGACCATTTGAAGGTGGAAATGAAGAGGGTAGCCATGAGAGAATGAAGTGTGTGCTTCTAGAACAAAATAGGCCATACACTGATGGCTTCCCATTCCTTTTTTTCTTGAGGAAGCATCTGCCCAGCTTTAACCAGTCTGATGGGTCTTGTATATTAAGATAATTGGTCGGTCAGAGGAAATACTACTATTGGCTGCCGTTTATTGATTAAGAGGAAAGGGCTGACCCCTAAGTGTAGAGATTTTTTTAAACAAGTTGAACAATCTCTGGAAGCAATAATAAACACTACTGATGTTGATATTGCTCATTACATTCTGTCTCTCCAAATAGGAAACAGAATTGAGCCTTTATGGTCACCCTGATCCCTGTCAAAGACTGTTCAGTTACATCCAATAGAGATGAAGCGGGGTAGGTGGTAAATGTTCAGGTGGTACACAGGATACATGAAACAAACATTTTGGAAAATACATTTTCATCACATATACATATTATAAATATCCTTAGTGAAAATCCTAACTTGTGTCGTGGACAGAATAGATTTCTGATGACCTGTAAATGATACAGAGTCAGTGCTGTACATAGTGTACATATGTTATCCAGGGTCTCCCCTGGCCTACTGAAAGCTAGATAAATTTCACCTACATACTTGCAGGTGCCAAAAAAAATTCTAATTTTGACATTATTAGTTTGATCACCCCCAAAGCTCCGGATTGGTTGTCTTTAAAAAATAAGGGGGAAAAAGGATGATGACTCTGCATCTGTGTTCCTCATTTAACTACAAAAATCATTATAAACATCACTGTGCACTGCCTAAGTGGCAGAATAGGGACTGGCCATAGAGAATAATGGCCTAGGTGTCAGGTAAATTGTCATTGCAGAGGATTGCCCTCCCGTTAGAGAGTTTTCATTTCAGTTTTTGATGTGTATATGGGGCAGGAAGTGAAGGGAAATCTCTCCAATGGGACGATGTAAAAATAAAAACTGACAGGGTTTGTGTCATTTGTAACTCTTCCCTTCTATATTCAAACAAAGACTCTATATATAGGGCTAATCTATATAGGGTTTTCTATGTGCCCTGTTCACACAACAATGTATGTGTGAGGTGCGGTGCACTGGAAAAAAATGTATGCCAGCTGCATTTTTTTGCAGCACACTGCGTCACACAGCAGGTCCTCTTAGCGCAGCACGCCATTCTGCTGTGTGGAGACCTGAATGGAGTGGACACTTTACACTTTTTTTTTTACAACTTTATTTGAAGTGTACAAACAGTGTGATGTGCTGAAACAGTGCTTCACAATGCTGGACCTGTCACACCACACCAACGTGATAAAACTGAGCATTTTAATAGTGTGAGCAAGCCCTTAGACATAAATGTCTCTGTTGTCTTTATCTTTCAGTGAGGACCCATTCACACTTGCTATGTGTGAGTTTGCGCATTCCATTTTTGCAAAAATTTGAATGGGCAGCCCTATGCGCTTGCTGTGTTTGGGGTGCCATTATCAATTAATTGCATCGCAAGCCCAACAACTGTTTGCTTGTTTTTTTGTAAACACGTGCAAGATCTATGTGATTTTGCACACGTTCACACTTGAGTGTGGATAATATGCTGCTGAATGTCAAGAAACTTTTATAGTGCTAGTCCCCTTTCACACCTAGGCGTACCAGGAAGGGCGTCTCATTTGTGCGCGTTTTGTTCCCGCATTTGCTGCTTGTCACTATTGGATTCAATGGGTTTCTGCATGCATTACAAACGTGGAAAAGTAGTATATGTAGCAAAATCTGTTGTGTGTTTTGTCTAATCTATGGTATTTCTCTGGAATAAATAGTAAATTGGTGTTCGTTTTAAAAAAAGGAGTTTTACTGTAGGTAAATAGTATTTTATTCTATAATGTATTTTAAAATTAGTTCAAATGATGTTTTTGATACAAAACATGGCAAACTTGTTTGTAAATAAAAATATACTTTATTTTGCACATTTTTATAGGCAACACTGGAAAAAATAACAAATGAAAGCAAACAAAAACATGAAATATTAATGGTAATAATGTCAGCAAATAACAGCTAATAGGTAAAGGTGAGGAAGGAGCTAATTAGGGCTGAATTGTGATTAAGTGTCAATAATAAGAATACATTAAAAAGAATACATTCAATTTTTTTTTTTTACTTGTATTGTTTCTTTAATTGATGTCATATGCAGATCAAAAGTCACAGATTTGATCTACATATAGATAAAATGGTAAATACAATACAACAATGACTTGTTACACTGTATTACTTAATGACTCTTTCAGACTCTACTCTGGGGGGAGAGGAGGTGAATGTGGGACATACGCCCTGGAAACTTTGTTGATGTTTTTTAGAGTGTAGCTTCTATGTTTAAGGTCCTCAAGTGGTTAAAGAAGAACTCCAGGATGGTTATAATGGTGGTGTTTCAGTAGATTGGTGCAACCTGAAAGCTGCACTTACCTCTGTGGTGTCCTTCACTGGCAAAACTGCTGCAAAATCTACCTTTTCCCCGCTGTTCACCCTCCTCTCCCACACTTCTGATCCTGATGCCATTGTCTGAATTCAAGTAGTTGTCTCCATAGATGTTACATAGTTGTTAGGGTTGATAAAAGACACATGTCCATCTAGTTGAAGCTATATGTGTATGAGTCACTAAGGGTACCCCTACCCCTGTATATTGTGTTCACTGAGGAAGGCATCTAAAAGTTTCTTCTAAGTGTCTATACTCTCAGCTGATACCACTGCCTGGTGAAGGGAGTTCTACAGTTTCACCTCTCTAACAATAAAGAATCCCTTTCACAGCCTGGGGTGTGTATGAGCCTGACTACATTGGATTTAAATATTGCATAGTGCAGACAGTGGGCATATTGCAGCAGCATTTCCAGTGTAAGTATAATTTACACATTACACTTCCTGACACTGCCATTTTAAAGGTTTTTCTTCAAAGAAATCACACATAAAAAGCAGAAAAGAATGAAGCAAAAAAAAAAGTCTGACTTGCGTTCACTTCTAGAATGGTAATAGTTGTACATGTAGTGCTTGTGCTTTGCGTTAGTTTTTAAGATAAGTGATGACGGATATGATTTCCTCTCAGTGAAGCATAATCCAGAAGTCAGTCTTTTGTCTGTTAACCTTTGTGTTTGTTTCCTAAGGCAATGGATCTGTTTTGAATGAAGAAGGAGACGTTGAGATGGATGCTATTATCATGGATGGCAAGGATTTATCCTCGGGAGCTGTCTCTGCAGTCAGATGTATTGCTAACCCAATAAAACTTGCTCGCCTTGTAATGGAAAAGGTATTTTAACAAAAATAATGTAAGGGGTGTATGGTGTATCTGGCTATGCTGTCTGCTTATCGTTCTCAAATCACTGGCATAGATAGCTGTTATTCATTTGATTATATTTTAATAATCCTATGTGACTTGTACAAATGCTTTGTTTAAAGGGGCACCATTAAAGCTGAACTCCAGGCACATTAACATTCATTTACAAATGTTCCTTAATAGCCACAAAGGATATAAATCTACTTTGTGTGCACCAAATACCTTTGCATACCTAGTTATTGCCTTGTAAACATAGCAATGAACTTTGCTGTGCAGAGAGCAAAGCTGCGGGAGGGACCCAGTAGGTCCACCCACTACAGGCTGCCTGCGTTTTGCCACTTTCAAATGCAGCCGCTGTCACCCAACCATTAACGTAACTTAAATGGGTGACAGCTGCTGCTTGTAAACAGCATATTTTGGATTGCTGCTGAAGGAAATTGCAGGTCACTGTCGCAGGAAAAACAAATTGCACCTAAACTATAGGTGTGAATGTAGCCTTTAAGGAGAATTATGAGGCAAGTGATTTTCACTCAGCCTCATAAGCAGCTGGGTGGATCCGGACAGAATTGTCGGGAGCCGTTCCGGCTGTAGCTCGCGGTATACTGAGCTTTGGGTGACGGGAGGACGCTAGTTTGTGTCCTCCCGTTACCCTTAGAAAATTTTAGATGACTTCACTGAGAAAGGCATCTAAAAGTTTCTTCAAAGTGTCTATACTCTGACGGGAGGACGCTAGTTTGTGTCCTCCCGTTACCCTTAGGAGAACTATGGGGAAAAATTTATGCCACAGACTCTTGGCAGTGACAACCCTATGAAAAATATAATTAATAATTCTTGTTTTTTGTGATAAGTGATAATTTTGTAAGTGCAGTAACCCAACCAATCTCTATTCTTTTTGTTCTGATCTGCCTTGAGGAGAGTTAATGGTTGTTGAAGAATACTGCACCTAAGAATTAGAACTAGGTATGTTCAGATACCAGTGCCGATACTTGCCATTTTCACGAGAACTACCAGGGTTGCAGCTGGGACCTAGCTCTGGTGCTCCACCATTGTCCTGAAATCATTAGTCTGTATCGTGTTAGAAAAACTGTCACATGACACTAAACAAAAATGTATCAGTACTTGTATCTGTGAGGAGTTAGACAAGTATCAGTACTTGAAAAAATGGCATCGGTGCATCACTTATATACATTTATTTTAAAAAAACCAATTCATTAAAACAGTGATCCACAAATCCCAGGAGCCCCGTATGCTTCTTAATAATGACAGCTGCGTCCTAACTTTTGAATTTTTCCCTAGACTGGCCTTGAAAATGGAAAAGTATCTGTACTTGTACCTCTACTGAGTACGGTACTTGGTATCTGAACATCCCTAATAAGCTTTATTGAATAGTCCTAAGGATATTCCAGCTTTTTAGCACAACAAGCTAAAATAGCCCTTGTTACACCTGTAGCTAGTAAGTTGTTATCCTTTTTTTTGCTACTTTTTATCCCCAGTTGTAGTGCACACATGACTTCTTTTTACAAATTGAAAATGAGTGCTGTTGGCATAATATTCATACTTGTGTGCAGATTCTCATAAGAGTACCTGTGTGTAGCATTATGTGAAAAATGGTGACATCTAGTGGTCAATCTGCAAAGTGACAGTTGTGTCCTCCAGCCACATTTAATGCAATTGAAACGATATAAATTGACACTAAACTCTGGAGTTAAACCTTAAAAATGCATTCAAGTTCCTTAACTATTAACAAAAATGTATCTTATTTGTGTACCACTCAGCTGTAGATCCTCAAATGATCTCTGAATTGGTGCTGACACTGTCCTTCCTTCTGGAGGGTGGCTACTTTTGTTCCTTCACTTGTTGTAAAGTAGCCACCGCTACAAGCTCGCTCCTGTGATGGACTATAATCTCAGTACAAATTAGTAAACTAAACATGAGATTGTAGTCTATCATATCAGTGAGCTTGGAGTGGTGGCTACTTTGCAACACACACAGGGACCATGGGGAACAAAAGTAGCCACCCTCCAGAAGGAAGGACAGTGTCAGCACCAATTCAGAGATGATTTGAGGATCTACAGCCGAGTGATACATAAATAAGATACATTTATTGTTAATAATTAAGGTACTTGAATGCATTTTTAAGATTTAACTTCTGAGTTTAGTGTCACTTTAAAATTCTGATCACAAGGGTCCTGTATGTCGCTCTAAAGCTTGGACTGGCTTTTTAAAACAAGGCAGATTTTACCAGGCAGACATGTCCTCTCCAGACACCATGTGTATGCACATTTCATCTTTTAAGTATTCCCTTTTATGTTTGTATTTAAAAGAAAATGCAAATAATATTGGTTTATTGTCAGTCATGTGTGATAACCAAAAGCAAAGTCAGAGATCCGTCTAGAACATTCAGACAGGGTATTTTAATGAAAGTCATTTGAGTTTGTTTTGTTAAACCTCTGATTCCTTATGACTCCCGTTTCATAGACTGATCACATGCTTTTAACGTGTGAAGGAGCATCACGGTTTGCAAAGTCACAAGGCATCCCAGAAATTCCTGGTGAAACACTCATCTCTGAACGCTCAAAAGAAAGATGGAAGAAAAATCTAAACGCTGGTTCAAAACCAAAGTCAGTTGTAATGTCTGTTTTAATATATTTTATTATATAATCCGTTTCTTATTTTATGAAATATTGTTAGGGACAAAAAGTTGCCCATAGAAACCAGTCCAATTGCAGCTGTCATCTTGACACATTGATTCTTCCTCCCTTTATTTATATATATTTTTTTGTCCAGTGAGCTATTTTTTTTAAATATACACAGATATTTTTAGAGCGCTCCATACAGGGTCCCTCACCCTGTTCACCATAGAGCTTGCACACTGTTTTTTAACTCTTAATTATCAATTTTTATTGTAATCACTTGTGCCCATGTCCTCAACAGTTGGTACTCCAGGTAGTGCGCTTTTCCATTTGTTTTACTATTTTTTTTTTAATGGCAACTGACCAACCCTCTCACCATTCACAACTGACCAGTACTATCAGGGAAGCGGTTTGTTTTATTATAGGAAAACTGTAGTGTGCTACAAGAGTACATTTCACATTTGAACTTGCTTATGTTTACACATTTTCAAGGTTGTATTTCTGGTGCAGATGACTTGATTGTCATCTGAATGGCTGATTAATACAGACCTTCACCGGAGAATGGAGGAGGTGAATTGGGTTTCTTTTTTTTGTTTTCAGTAAGTTTTTATTGTTTTCTTTCCAAAAATAACAGGTAACTGAGAATGTAGTCAGCAGGGTTACATATGCTCTAAAACAGGAGGCAAACATCCAACATTCACATAACAAATACTTATATCATGACTCAATATGCTGTATGCCTTGAAATGGGGATGTTTCTCTTCCTGTAATTCAAAGGACGGGCCGAGGCCCTCTGGAATTGGGTTTCTTGAGCCTGCCACACACAGGGGAACAATAAAAATAACAATCTGCCAGTCGTCTCTTCCAACAATGAGCAGATCAGGAACGGTTATTTATCCTTATACATTGGAAGGGGGTCAGATATTCAGACATAGGCCCTTGGATCAGCAGATCTCTAAAGTGTTGCAGAGCATTCCCTAAAAATAATTACAGATCGCTCATCTGTATGTTTCTGACTCCCATAGGGTCATATTCACATCCTGTTATAACACCAGAAATTCAGGGTCGAAATGTTTGTGGCTCCTGTATCCTAATCTTCAATATGGAGAACTTTTAAGGATTTTTTTAGCTCATGTGATGTTTGATCTCCCATCTAACGATGAAACAAAGGTGTCGTAAAAGTGGTGATGACAATAGTGATTGGGATAGGTAACTAATCTGCACGATTCCTGTCGGCTGGCATTTGTCTGGATAGTGTGATTGTCCTTCCATTAAGTTTTCCTTTATTTTCTCCTGGTGATTCTGCCAGTAACAGGTTAACAATGCTCCCAAACTGCACTGTATCTACAAGGAAGCAGCATTGTCACCCTAGGCTACTCTCCTGAATTTGGACAACAGACACCTACCCCCTCCTTATCTGTATTATGAAGTTAGAATGTGTTTTATAGTTCATGGAAAATAGCTGAGAAGGCTGATTACCATTGTTTGAGATTTTAGTTTTGTGAAGAAGGAAGTTAAAAGGACACTGGAATTGTGGCAAGATCAGCCGGTATTTTTCTGTACTTGGAGAAAATGTAGTTCACTTAAAAAAGAAAGCTAATGCAGCTACCATATCTAAGGACTGGTGAGCTACAATACATTCCATTTTTTTATTCTTAGGTTTAGATATTCTTTAACCTTACAGGATTATTAGTTATGCTTGTATTGTGGCCTTTGCATCCTCCATCCTTTTGAACTGGTGATGGCACCTGTATCTGGCCCCCAGACCGATGGTGGGGTAAGAACTATCACCCTTCAATCTCAGCCTATAAGAAACCTTTTTTTATAAATTAAAGTCGAACCCGAGGCAAATTTAAAGGCCCCAAGTAATGCATTTTTAAAATGTATTTATTTTTTAAAATGCAACCAGTGCAAATACCTGTACAGCAGTGTTTACAGAGGGAAAAGCAGGACAAGAAACTAATCAGGTATGTTGCAATGCAGTGCTCTTTGGTGTGCTGCTTGTACTCACTGTCCAGTCACAGAGCGGCAGTGCAGAGGAGACTTGAAAGTGAAAGTTAAATTTCATAATCGATTAGTTGGCTGATTATTTTTTTTATTAATCAGATTTAAAAAAAATTAAATACCTTCCTTAATTTAAACTAAAATACACAAATGCAGTGTTGCAAAGTTTACTTCACAATAAAACTGCATGCACAACTTTTTGCAATAGCACTGCACTAGAACGCACGGCATTGCATACTGCGTGTTCCAGTGCAGGCGATTACACTGCGGGTGGGAGGCACATTTGGGATGCCATTGAAATTAATAATTGTATTGTAAGCACATGGAGTTTGAATAGCTTCAGCCAGGCAATGACAGCTGCCAGTGGCAAGATTCCGCAGACGGCAGCTGAATGTAAATACAGCAGGTAGTGGGCGGGTGCAATAGCCAGCCTGCTACTGGCTATTGCAAATTACAATAGCAGGCTGGCTATTGCACCCGCCCACTGCTTACTATCCCCTGCAATTGGAGGGGAAACAGAGCTGATGAAACACTATCTCCCAGCATAGAGAAGAGGGCTACGGGATCCAACCAACGAATCAATAATGAGAATAGTTGGCAACCTTCGGCCCGGCACTGCTGGGCCCCGGCCTCCTCCATCTCTGCTGCTGGGCACACTGAGTGGCCAGATTATTATGACCACCCCATCAGTACATGTTGTTTACCCATATAGAAAACTGTACCATGCAGAATCTATATTTTTTTTTTTTCATATTGTATGTCACTACTTTGAGCTACCCTGCAGGTACAATTACTGCAAGACTACTATGACTCTGAAAACTGCTGCTACTCCCCTGTAATTGGTCAGAGCATTGAATAAAAAACAGAACAGAGTGATGTCACACATACATGTATAGTAGCTCTAAAGCCAAGCACCAGTGGGGTTATCAATCATCGAAAGTAAAATACATTGCCGTAGGTTAGACCACTCGTATACAATATTTCAAGCAATGAGACCCACAATTATTAATTCATGATCTTGCAGTATTACAGCTTAGGGCTCAGCTACCCAACAGCAATTTTGATGTACTGCTTCTGTGTGGTTGAACATGGAATTTGATAAAATACAAAGGGGGGAAATTATCAAAACTGGAGCAGACAAAATCTGGAGCAGATTTGCACTGCAACCAATCAGCTTCTCTTTCTAATTTTCAAATCTTACCTGAGCAAACTGAAGAGAGATGCCGATTGGTTGCCATGGGCAACTGCTCCAGATTCTGTCTGCTCCAGTTTTGATAAATTCTCCCCAAGGTGTAATGCAGTGACATGTCATGTGCTGTATGGGTTAATATCGCACAATAAAAATTGCTACTTTTATGTAGTTTTTATGCCTTGTTCACACAGGTGGCAGGCTTTACCGACCCTCTGAAAAGTGATCCGTTGTGGATTGCTTTTAACATGCAATGAGTGGTGGTTTGCAGGCATTCAGGAGGCAATACTGCCACCTCCTGAATGCGCAGGGTTTGTTTTTTTTATCCCAAGGATGATTTTACTTTGAAATACAGCACCACAACCATATGTCAAGTACATGCAGTTGCAGTGCGGTCCCATTGACTTCAATGGGCATTTTTGGCAAGCAGCACCACCTGCCAAATGTAACATGCTGAACTAAACATGCTGCACTATAATATATTGATGCCAATGTATATGGCCCTGAGCAGCCACTATGTCAGTTTGTAGGGGGGGGCGGGTGGGGGGGTTTGATAAAAACACAGAACAACTGCTTGTTTTTCCTGCCTGTGTCCGGCAACTAGCGGTCAGATGCAGATGATTCTCATTTACCTTGTGGCTTCACAGAAACTCACTTATGTGTCAGTGCAATATCCTACTGATTTAAAAAAAAGTCACTATATGAAGTCTGATTACCTGATACAAAAAAGTCACTACTAACAAAATCTGAGAGTCATAACCTTATGTTCAGGTCATAGAATGCGATTCTTTTTTTTTTATGGAAATCTCCTTTTAAACATTTATTGCACTTAAATTATTTGCCTCTGTATGAATGCTCCTGAACTACTAAAGCAAGCCTGGTATGCTAACCCTTTCGCGTCCACGGACGTACCTAGTCCATCGGTGGCAGCATGGCCGCCGCCGGCACTCTGTTTACCTTTTGTAAAGCCGGCTTTACAATAAAAGCGATTGTGGCACCTCCATGTGATAGCAATTAAAGTAATGTAAATAAAAAAGTTTCAAAAACGAATCGAATAAAATAAATACAAAAATAATTTTAAAAATGT
Source organism: Nanorana parkeri (assembly GCF_000935625.1). Taxonomy (NCBI): domain Eukaryota; kingdom Metazoa; phylum Chordata; class Amphibia; order Anura; family Dicroglossidae; genus Nanorana; species Nanorana parkeri. The sequence goes on from NW_017307189.1 coordinate 582,387, forward strand.
TTTTAAAGTCCCCTGCCCTGCAAGCGTGTGTCCATTCTTCAAGCAAACACACGTTGGGTGCGCCTACGTACGAAAAATGTTGATTGCGTATCTCCGTGCATACCAGCATGAGAGCAATAATTCTAGGGCCAATATTTACACCTATCTCTAAACTGATAACCTGTAGGGCCTTTTAAAGCATAGTCTGTAGACTTTTTGGGGTATTGAATATTGTCGCCATTTCACAGACACACACATTTTTTAACTTGGGCATGTTGGATATCTATTTACTCATCGTAACCTCATCTTTTATATTCAAAAAAAGGGGTATTTTATTGTGTTTTGGGGCACTAAAATAAACTTAAGTGCATTTTTCACAAACTTTTTGGGTTTGATATAAAGTTGCTCCAATATCGTGCAACCTAAAAAATTTTAACTGCCACTATTGTAATCTACAGGGTCTTGGCTTTAAGAAAATATATAATATTTTTTGTGTTTGAAGTAGTTTTCAGGCCTAAAATGTGGATTATATCATGTGTGCAAAAAAAAAAGAAAAAAAAAAAGCCTTTGGCAGCAAAAGGGCTAAAGGAGTTCAGAATATTCCCACAAAAAAAGAGTGAAGATTCACTTCAATAATCCAATTATGTGCAGGTTAAATAAATTAGAATTTGCTTGTCACATGATGGGAGAATTAAAGTGAGTCTTCACTCTTTCTTGTGTGACTATGTCCAACTTCTTTAGTACATCATCCTCGGTGTCCAACTTCTTTAGTACATCATCCTTGGTGTATAGAAGTGTAAGCCATACAGACATCTGCTCTCCACAGCAGATGCAAGTGTTAATACGCAGTTGTGTTCAGAGGGCCTACGGGATAGTGACGGAAGCTCACCCATACACTATATACCATTGACAATCAAAATATCTTTGTTTAGTCTAGTAGAAGTTGAGTTATTGCTTACTGCACGTTTGGGTTTCTGTGACTCTGTCTTACATGCCAGGCCAAAGATGACAAATATAGTATGAATTAACTTGCCTCCTAATGTTTTCATACTTCATCCCTTAATACATAAAGCTTAGTATTTTTAAGCACTAAACCTGTCATTTTCTTTATTTGTAGAGGTATGGGGACTGTTGGGGCCGTAGCTGTTGACAGCCAAGGAAATGTGGCTTGTGCGACCTCTACTGGTGGACTCTCTAATAAAATGGTTGGACGTGTTGGAGATACCGCATGTATAGGTGAGATTAAACTTCATGGCTTGCCACAGAGTCAGCAAAACGCAGTAAAGCTGTGATTGGATTTGGCCTTTAACTTTTATTATAATTCATGAAATCCCAAGTGATATCATCAAAGGTACTTGGTTTTCTTAGGCATGAACTTCATACAATCTGAGCAAGCACTGTTATACACTTCTGGAATTAGGCTGATCAGCTGACTTCTTAGTTGTTGTTTTTTAGCTTCATTGGTATGCAGCTTTCTGTTTTGTAAGCATCACTTATATTACATTTATTATGTGTGCCCTCCGTGGCAGTAAATATAGTAAATATAGCATCTCAGGCACACATTCAAAGGGCTCATGGTCATGGGCTCTTTATACCTGCTGCCCTGCACTGAAGAAACAAATTGAACAGGAAAAGAACATCCCTGTGTTGATCGGCAAATCTGTAAACAGGGCCACCAATTACTTCATTGAGTTCTGTACACATTCACATGCAGTGCATAGGAAAATAACTTGTTCATAGTGGAACTGGCTTTCCCCTATGCACTGCATGTGAATGCAGAACGTCTTTAACACATAATAAAGACCACCTGAGTGCAACAAGGGATACATTGTAGACTTAAGTGTATGCATGTTGGCACATAAAGCATGTAAAGGCAGGCAAATAAAACCATAATCAGTGTGAAACTCCTGATTGGGACCATGGAAGGGTGTATATCTCTGTTAGATTTTTTTACTACTGTTGGGTGGTATGCCTGTCTTGGTAACCTCTGTCACAGCCATTAACGTAAATCCTTTCCCCAAGGGGAAGAAAAAGACTGTTAAAAATGAGGGGTATATTTAGAAAGCATTGAATATGAAATTCACCAAACATTCAATGTAGGTGTATGTTCCTGCTGCATGTTTTTCAGTTGCAGTGAACGTTGAGTGTGATTGTCATTCACAGCTTTATAAATGTGCAGAGGGTTTAACCCCACCCCACTTTATTAATTACAAAAATGCTCAGTCTGGAGTTCGACATAAAAAGTCTTAAAAGCAAGCGTAAAATGATTTTGAAGAACATCTTTTACTTAGAATGTAGATGTTTGTTTTTAAAAGTGATCACTAGATGTCACTAGACATACTATCTTACCTGCCCATGAGAAGGTCACTAGAGTGCCTGTAAAGTGAAGAAGTGAAAAAGAAAAAAAAAAAAGGAGTTCAATTCATTATGGATACAGAACAACGAGCAAAGGTTTCAGGCAGGTGTGAAAAATGCTTTCAGAAATAAGTTTTCATTTTTTTTATTAATTAACAAATTGGAAAGTAATGAACAGAAGAGAAATCCAAATCAAATTAATATTTGGTGTGACCACCCTTTGCCTTCAAAACAGCAGCAATTCTTCTAGGTACACTTGCACACAATTTTTGAAGGCACTTGGCAGTAGGTTGTTCCAAACATCTTGAAGACCTAACTACAGACCTTCTGTGGACATAGGCTGCCTCAAATCCTTCTGTCTCTTCATGTAATCCCAGACAGACTCAATGATGTTGTGGAGATCAAGGCTGCGTGGGGGTCAAACCATCACTTCCAGGACTCCTTGTTCTTCTTTGCACTGAAGATAGTTCCTAATGACATTGACTGTATTTTTGGGGTCATTGTCCTGAATTTGGGGCCAATCGCACACCTCCCTGATGGTATGGCATGGTGGAGGTTCCTTGCAAGTCTGGGGCAGAGATGCAGCCCCAGACTTGCAAGGAACCTCCACCATGCTTCACTGTTGCTGCAGTGAAGCATGGTGGCCTTCAGTGAACAAACTGCCTCCTGCTACAGCCAATATTTCACATTTTGACTCATCAGTCCAGAGCACCTGCTGCCATTTTCTGCACCCCAGTTCTATGTTTTCATGCATAGTTGAGTCGCTTAGCCTTGTTCCCACATCAGAGGTAGTTTTTTGGCCGTAAGGCTACAGAAAGCATTCTTAATGTACAGCATTTTTTCACATCTGCCTAAAACGTTTGCACAGTACTGTATATACCAGAGCTCAAAATTTCCACTCGCATTTTGCGAGTGGAAATAAAGTGAGGCCGAGTGGAAATTCAGCCGGTGTATTAGGGCTCACACTCTCTCTGCCTCATGCTGATGCTGCCACGCCGACAGCCACGCCCACACCATTGCTGGAAGCGCCGTGTCCCTGTGTGCTTTGGATATCCCAGTGGAGCCGCAAACTAACAGGTCAGATGCCGGAGATGATGAGAAGCACTAAGGGGGAGGGGAGGGGGTGGGTTTAGGCGAGCGGCTGTGTACGATATGTTATCTCAAACTAAAGCTTAAATGCAAGTGTTGCGCTTCCAGAGACCTGAGAGATAAGAGAAACAGAAAAGTCCAATCATCAACAAAATTGTGAATATAAAAAAACTGGGATCACAGCAAACGCAGAAGGTGATAAATATGTTATTTCCTGCACAAAAGTACAATGTTCCATGGAGATATAAATAAATCCCACTATGTCCAAACTTCCACCCCCCCCCCTCCCCCACCATACCCACACCCACCCGAAACATGTGAAAACCAATGATTGCCTATGGGCATGGTTCCCACCTGGGCGTTTTACAGCGCGTAGGAACGTGCTGCCAAACGCCCTACGCCCAAAGAAGTACAGGAGCTTCTTTGGGGCGTATTTGCCGCGCGTATCCATTGAGATACAGCCAGGTAGCCCTCGGAAACGCACGTTTTTTTACCGTGAATCCCTGTAAAAACGCACGGGCACGAAACACGCGACAAACGCGCATATTCTTTTTTTTTTTGTATAATCTTTATTTTTCTCGTTTCACAAAAAATCACATTTACACAAGAAACATTCAAGGGAGTAAACGGGGTCCAACATAGACCCTGACAGCAAAAGATAAAAATATAAAATAAAATGAATTAAAATAAAGTAAAATAAAATGTACGATCCCAATCCTGGAGATCTCTCTGGAGGTTGTGTAGTAAGGGCTCAAAGTTGTGCGGATACAGGCGGGGGCAGTGGTTGGTCAATTGAATTCGCAGATATCTTATGGCTGTCATGGACCAGGAGAATGGGAAGCTGTGTCTCAACTGGTGAGCCATTGCTGACGGGACTGTGATTGGCAGAATTTCAGACTTATGGTAGTTAATTTTGAGGTTGGACAGCTGTCCATAATGGGCAAATTCCGAGACCAAGTTAGGGAGTGAGGTGACGGGATCCATAACATAAAAAAGGATGTCGTCTGCATAAGCAGATAATTTATGTTCCTGGGAGCCAATCGTCAGACCTTTAATATCTGGATTGTTGCGGACCTTATTCAGGAAGGGTTCCAGGGAGAGTTAAATGTGTATTGGTGTTGAGTTATGTTTATTGATGTTATACTGTGTAACCTGGTTATGAAAAGACTCAGCACCCCACCCTCGTTATCTCCCTTTGTACTCTGAAGGAGCCCAGGACAATGACATTCTGGCCAGGCTCCTGATATGACTGGCTGGAGTTGTTTAGCAGGTGGACCCCAGTGGTGTTGTTCAGACAGAATGTCCAGGGAGGAGAAGGGGGTTGTGATGGGATTATATTCTGATCTGATCACTTTCTGTATAAAAGGTTGCACAGTTGCTTAATAAATCAGAGTTAGTTTCACCCTACAATCGAGTCTCGACTAGTGACTGGGGAAACAGGGAGCTAAACATCAGCGGCTTGCAATATCTCCTGAGCAAGGAAGAATAGAGCGGCGGACATACTCAGTACTGGGGTCCGTCACAATTGGATTTACAGATTTTTGTTTATTAGTGTAGCACGGCACTTGTATTTAGGTTTTGGTTTGAGATAACACAAGGTGTAGTGCTCACATTAAATAAACACATAGTTAAATAATAGTATTAATCAATGTTATTTAAGTAAATGGTATTAGTAATTAAATAACTAATAATATTTAATAATTAATGAAATAGTAAAATGAATGCATTGCAGGGTCCTGAGTCTATCGCGTTGGAGGGTTCTGATTTTTATTGATAGCTATTTTCCTTTATGTTTACTTACGTTATGTTAATATTGTTAAAGTTGTTATTGTTAATATTTATTTTTGTAACTTTATTCTGAATGAAACATTTAACAGTGTAATTTTATGAGATAATTTAGGAGGGTGTGTCTAGGGGCGGAGTTAAGGCCAGGGCAGGGTAGGGGTTAGGCGGTGCAACCGGTGGCGAGTAACTCTTAAGGACTGGCTAATAGTTCAGAACTTGAAATTATGAGCCCTGGTATATACTATACGAGTACTCTCCCAAATGCTCCAATACTTAACTTTTGATAAGTATCAAATGTATGTAATGACCCGCCTCCCTGGCAGGAATTGTCATTCCTAGCCAATCAGGAAGCCGGGAGGAGGGTCATGACGTGTCGCCAGGCTTCCTGATTGGCTAAAAAGCCACTTTCACGTGTTGCTAAGCAGTCTGGCTTCTAACCAATCAGGAAGCCGGGCAGCACCTCATGACTCGCCTCCCGGGTTCCTGATTGGTCAGGAAGCCGGGCATCCTCTGAAGCCTGTGTTCTTTCGCTAGAACACCGGCTTCACAGGCAATCAAGAAGCCAGGCGACAGGTCATGATCCGCTGCCCAACTTCCTGATATTCGGGACACAATGCCCCAATACTCTGTGAGTACCGAAAAAACAGCATCGGTGCATCCCTAATAAAAAAAATTCAAATATATATATATATATACACATATTTATTTCTTTTGATATCCCTGTCACATTTTCCTGAATTAGCCCTTACAAAATGTGAAATGCTTCTGTTTTTTTTTCTGTGGGTAATGACATACAGTACCTTAATTAGAGCTACTTTATATCTTTGGACCTTGGCATGCAAAATATTGTATGGTAGTAGTAACATATATATCTACTATATAGTATCTATTCTTCTTTTATTTCTGCAGAGGATTTTATGACGGGTGTTTTTTTGAGGTATTAAATGATAGTCACACTGCCTATTTGTACTGAATAAAACTGCTTCCAATCAAATTGTTCAGCTATTTTGACAGCCAGCAGTGCCGACTATCAAGATACTGAAGCTTGGCCCAGTGGGAGATTCCTCCATCCACACAGTTTAGCGTAGATGGAGGAATCTGTTGCACTTTTTCCATCTGTTCATAGAAAATCTGCAGATAATTTATAGGTGTATGGCCAGCTTAATACCTTTGGCTTTATTTGGGCATGTCTGTATTAACATGTATTAGTATATCAGTATATCAAAGATTGTGGTGGTGACAGAGAGATTTGCTTAAACTAGAGGTAGAACATGGTTATCCTGAACACATGTATACGTTCTTCTACGGTTACTATACTTCAATACATAAAATTGTTGTTTGATCTCCTATGTTTCTGCAGGTAGCGGGGGCTATGCTGATAACAACATTGGTGCAGTCTCTACTACAGGACATGGGGAAAGCATTATGAAAGTAACGCTAGCCAGACTTATACTGCATTATATGGAACAAGGTAAATCATCTATAAAACTGTTTCATTGCTTGTAACCATAGTGATACCTAAAAAGGGAACTTGTTCTATATTTACTTTATTGGAGTAATCCATCATCTATTCTAGTGCATGTACCATGCTGCTGATTATTGTTACTCACATTTAGCCCCTTTTGGTAACTATTGGAAGAGCAGTACAAAGAGAAGTAGTGTGTAAAAACCCAGAGCAATGGTTTGGAAATTAGTGTTTGCTCTTCTGCACGCTCTACTCTTTTAACCCTTTCGCTGCCAAGCCCTCCGGAACATTTTTCAAATCAGCTGGCCAAGCCATTTTTGCATTTTTTGCATTTTTTTCCTATTGATTTGATTTTCAACTGCTGCGTTGTTAGCGTTTGTAAAAGACCCCCCAAACCATATATTTTCTAAAAGCGCAGGCCCGGTAGAATAAAAAGATGGTGATACTAAATTTGTAGGCCCTGCGATAAATGTTTCATGAAAGTAAATAAAGACATTGCTGTATGTATAAAGTGCAGACACCCAGAGGTGCCTTCACATACGGTACTTCCAGCAGCATTTCAAACCATCCTGTCACATCCAAATCCCAAATGTTGCTAGAATAGCAGTAAGGAGGTTGGAGGAGGACCTTCTCTTAGAGCCCCCTTCATCCCACTGACATTAACGCCTCAGCAGTTTTTCTCTTACTGACACCACAAATACTGTGGCATTTTCCTTCCTCCCACTGATATTAGAACATTTTTCTTCCTTCGGCTGACACCACCTATGCTGGGGCTCTGACAGCACATTTTGTTTCTCACCCGCAACACACAGTGGCATGTTTTTCGTCAGCCACTGTTAGGCTGCATATTTTAGAGGTTAAGAGTAATGCAACCATTGCCTCCATTTTGGTGTGCTGCAGTTATTTCCCCTATCTCCGGTTCATGGACCTGAAATATTCCAAAGTATGACTATAAGGGACTGTTGAAGCTTTGCCTCTCAGAACTGCCTGGAAATTGCCCATTTTAGGAAGGTGTGGTAGTTTGTGCCATCACCTCTTATATCTTATGTGCATACATTTTATACCTGCTTATGCTATTAAAACCCCTGTGTGTGTTTTTATGTCAAGCTTTAAAATTGCGCGTACCCGTGAAATCGCAAAAAACTACCATACCCAAAATTGCCCATAGGCGACGCTTTAAAAGCTTTTACCGCTCATCAGTTTAGTGTTATCACTGATTAATGGCCCTAAAATTATTGCTCTCACTGCGATGTTCGTGACCATATGTAACATATGCGGCGTAATGGGCGCAATCATCGTTTTCGCACGTATGCACACCCGACGCATGTTTGCATGGGTGTATGTATGGGGGAACTTGAAAAAAAAAACATTTTTAAATAATTTTTTATGTGTAACTTTAAAAAATTTGGGGGGGGGACTTCAATTTTTTTTTCACTTAACTTTATTGCTATCACATAGGGGGCTAAGAAACCCCTCTATGTGATAGCAAAAGATGTGACAGGTCCTCTTTATGGAGACATCAGGGGTCTCCAAGACCCCTAATGTCACCTAGGACCCCCCGCAAAGAAGCTGATGAAACAGAGATCTGCTTCATCCGCTTCTCTCCAGCATCTGAAGCTGGAGAGTGACACAAGAATGCGGAAGTGAGCGGAGAGGGGATCAGATGGAGATCGTGTACCAATCTCCATCTGATCCCCTGTCCGAGAGGCACTATGCTGGTCCCGGGCTCACACCGGGCACAGCGGAGCCCGGGACCAGTGTGGCAGGGAGGGGGGGGGGGTGCACATGCCGGGACCTCATACAAGCGATCCTCCGGCTCTATAGCCGGCGGATCGCTTGTATGTTAACAGGCATCGCTGCCTGTTTTTACATTTTAGGACTTTCTAAAGACGGACGCTCAGATCTAGAGAGATCCCGGCCGGCCATTTTTTTACAACAGCCGGCCGGGAAGTGTTTAATCAGCCCAGTAGCAAAAATGGAGCAAAGAAAGAGCAAAGGGATGGTGAGTATGTTAAGCTGAGCAGCAAGTCACTGAGCAGAAGCATTGTCATGTGACATGGAAAGATTAAGTTGCACATTTCTCCATATCCAGAAGTACTAGGCATGTAGCATGTAGTGGTGGGGAAGCAAAGGCTTGGTAAGCATATGCTGCTGCAGGGGGCTGGCATAAAAGTGAACCTAAAGATTTGCCTTTCATGGCCAAAGCACTGGTGCACTTTAAGGAGCCGCTGAGGTGCATGCATGATGGAGGAAACGTGTGAAGAGCCCTTACTTGTAGATCAATTCCCAGAGTATGTGCAATGCAGCCAGGTGCAAAGAAAAACATTTTGTAGACTACAAAAGGCAAGTACTTTTTTGGAACTTGCACAAAGGGGATTATGTCACCGGGTACACTTTAAGTATGTAAAGTATTAATATGGCGGTAACATTATAATCCATCTTTCTTACAGGCATGTCTTTGGAGGAGGCTTCAGATGCAGGTCTGAACTTCATGAAAACTCGAGTAGATGGCATTGGTGGAGTTATAGCTGTCAACAGTGCTGGTGAATGGACAGCAAAATTCTCTACTAAGCAAATGTCATGGGCTGCTGTTAAAGATGAAAATCTACATTGTGGCATTTATCTTGGGGAAAATGAGATTACTCCGCTTCCTGAAACTGTTTGAAAATTCGTTTGGCATGTTATGTCAATGCAACCAATTAAATGAATGTACAGTATGTATCAGGCATTTTAAAGGCAACATAGCTTTATGAGTTTTAAGAGAATATGCCTATTTTTTAATGTTTTGATTTGCAGATATCATTGAATCAGCAAATATTTTATTTAGGGCCCATCCACACCAATTGCGGTGCGTTCCAGAGCAGCAGCTGCCGGAACGCACAGCAGTCGCTGACTAAACTTTCCCCTTCATTCTGGGGCGGGAGGGGGCATGGCGGTGCATTGAAGTCAAAGGCCCCGCAGCCACGCCCCCCCCCCGCCCACAGTTTGATCAGATGTGTGGCAAAACATTGCCTGTGTTCCCATCCACTGTGAATGCCCCACAATTGGTGTAAATAGGCCCTTACATACCACTCCGATTTCAGCTGCTATTTTCTTAGGGCAGGTAAGTCTTTTAAAACAAGCTGCACATAAGTTACGTGCTTCCACTTGTCTGTCCGTCCAGCTTCTATAAGCCTGTGGTTTCTCCAGTGACAGGTTCTAAACGTATGGAAGGAGCTCACAAGCTGCACTCGATAATGAAGTGGTAATGTAGCCATGTCTTGAAAATTACATTACTACTACCTCTCTGCACTTAATGATCACAAACATTTCAAGTTTCACGTTATCTTGTTAAAACAGTGGTTTCGGAGACTGGGGTCCAATTAGGAAACTGTTGCCTGAGGGTCTTCATTATGGAACATGTTAGAATGACAGATTCCCATGGTCTGGGGGGTTTCCCTGCACGACCACGTTTTGGTAGGATTGTGATAAGCACTGCTTCTCTGTATTATGTCTTAGTATAGGTAAAAGACTACACATATCTCTGTTCTCCAACATACTGTCAAGGGAATGTGTATACCTGTTTCTCTGAGCCTCTTTCTACAAAATTAAAAATGTATACAAAAAAAATCCATGTACTGCCATTTCTTTCCACTGTGACAAACGTTAAAGGGGTTCTAAAGTCCCATTATATCCTACCCTGGTATAACACCAGCATTGTAATAGGAATACATACTAGAGTTGTTTTTCATTATGCAATCAAAGCATACTTGGAAAAAAAATCCCTCTTTTGTAGTGAGTGCTGCCTTTTGTTGCTGCTTTCCCAGTGTGCTTTGCATCTTTTCCCATGCTGCTTGATGTGACGGCTATCTAGAGGCAGAGCCAGCTGTACCCGCCCCCTCCCCCGTCCGTTCCGCCAGTCAGCGCTGGCAGATCGGAGCGGGGAGAGGGGAATCCAGCCCCTCCCCCTGTCACGGCAGAGAGCCGTGACAGGATCTCGAGGTGAGCGAACCCGGTATGTGTTCGCTCACTTCCCGATCTACTGAGCCGACCTGTGACAGTCTCATTGTCACAGGTCGGCTAGAACTATGAGGTGAGTGGAAATCAAAATCACTCATCTCATAGTTCTCCTTTAAGCATTGTTTCCAGCAAGCAATGATGAAGTTACATTGCGGGAAGTTCAGGCACTGAGTTATAGTTCAGATGGCAGGCCTAGTTAGAGTGGTGACACAAGGAAGTGCCTAATCACTGGGCTGAGTGAAATTGTGTCACTGCATTGAGGAAGCACATCCTATGGACATCTTCAATACGTTTACAAACTTGTAGATCAATATGGTTGTTGGGAGTGGGATAGAACTTCAATATTACATACATATAAATTCAATATAGAAATACATATTTATTTGGTAGATCATTGAACTGATCATTTCTTATATGGGGACTGTATTGGCAACATATCTGTGCTTGAGTTCCTACGTCCGCACACCTACTGTGACCAGTATGAAGGGCTCCACCCTCACTTATGCATCATTACCTATTTTCCATTAAAGTGATGATGAAGACAAAAGGTGTTTAAGCTATTTCAAATGCTCATTAAATCACTTACCTTGATGTTTAAAAGCTTTTAGTTCCCTGCAGAATCAGCTGGTCCCCTGACCACTGGCACTGATGTCCTGTTTTAGGGTGGCTCCCATCTCTTCCAGGGTCCTATGGAGCCGCCCTTAAGTGTGTTAGTAAGCTTTGTGTGTCTCAGCAAACACAGCAAGGCAAGACACTCCCCTGTTTCAAGCTCCTCCTTCCTTCAAGCTTGTAGATGGACAGCTGCTGGAGACTGCTCTGTTCAATGTGAACTTGTACTTGAGCGGAGCTGAGAGAGTTGAAGCAAGCTGTTTGGAAACAATATGACTAAGTGCTTGAGCAAAAATGTAACGAAATACTTTACTAGGCAAGGAACATGTGTTTGATCTGGATTCATTATTGAAAAAAAAGTTTGAGTTTATTACTTCTTTTAGTAGAATACAACAGGAGGCACTGAGACAAGCAAACGTTAGGTGGACAGGAAAAAAAGTTAGGATATATGTCAGGGAGATCTGGCCATTGAAGTATCTAAGGCAAATTAGAGACCGGAAATTGACCTAAAATATTAGGTGGACTGATTCTTTAAATATGTTACCTACACCCCAGGTTCTGCTGTTGCTAACAAGAGGAACTAATTAAGTCATTGGGGAAGGTTTTCAAACTATAGAATATATTGTGTTTGTGTAGCTGTCAAAATATATTCAGCGGAAGCGGACCTGAGGAACAAAGGGCCCTGGTGCAAGATTTGTTTTTCTCGATTTCCCCCTTCCCTCACAGAAGCCCATTGCATCAGCAACTCTATGTACACAGTGGGGAGTATAGCACACACTGATCTCTATATACAAAGTGGGGAGTATAGCACACACTGATCTCTATATACACACTGATCTCTATATACACACTGGTCTATATATACACAGCGGGGAGTACAGGTGAAACTCGAATAATTAGAATATCGTGCAAACGTAATTGCAGTAAGTGCTGCAAAAGGGGCCCAAACCAAGTACTGAGTACATATGCATGCTTGTACTTTTCAGAGGTCCGATATTGTTCTATGTACAATCCTTGTTTTATTGATTGCATGTAATAATCTACTTTTTTGAAGTTGTGGATTTGGGGTTCTTGGGGTTTTCATGAGCTGTGAGCCATAATCATCACAATTATGACAAATCACGGCTTGAATTATCTTGCTTTGCATGTAATGAGTCTATCTCATATATTAGTTTCACCTTTTAAGTTGCATTAGTGAAATAAATGAACTTTGCACGATATTCTAATTATTCGAGTTTCACCTGTATAGCACACACTGATCTCTATATACACAGCGGGGAGTATAGCACACACTGATCTCTATATACACAGCGGGGAGTATAGCACACAATGATCTCTATATACAAAGTGGGGAGTATAGCACACAATGAGCTCTATATACACACTGATCTCTACAAATTGGGGAGTATAGCACATACTGATCTCTATATACACACTGATCTCTATATGCACAGTGGAGAGTATAGCACACACTGGTCTCTATATACAAAGTGGGGAGTATAGCAAACAATGATCTCTATATACAAAGCGTGGAGTATAGCAGACATACAGTAGATCTCTATATACATTGATCCGTATATACACAGAGATCTCTATGCACACAGGAATCTCTGAGCAGTGCCGGTTCTGACTGGCTCCCTGTCCAGATTCTATACTTGGATACACTGCATCTCTCACCTGTTCTCCTCCTTCTGCCTCCTCCATCTTCATCTTCCCTCCGGTTCTCCCAATAACTGCACATTGCACGTCTGTCTCTCCCCTCTCCTCTCCCGCTGCCTATTACTAGGAATGTGGCCCAGAGTCCAAGCGGGAACCCCCACTCAGAAGCCCATTAGACATCCCCCCCAGCTGGCCCCCGCAGTGCCCTGTATTCCACCAATGGGGGTGCCCGGGTCCAGATATCACTGGGCCCCCCCAGCCTCGGCCCTGGTGCAGCCGCACTGGCAGTAGGTCTGCCCCTGATATCCAGCAGTGCACTTTTTTTTTCTTCTAAAGAACAGGAAAACTGAAAACATACTCTTGCAGTGGTAAGTGCTCATTTTGTCTAGGAGGTTAAAAAAAAGTTGTATTGCTCACCTGATCCTCAGGCTCTCTGGGTTGCTAGACTAGTCCCAGAAGCAGCTTCTCCCCTGGGCTCTGGGTCTAAGTACCACTAACGGTATCGCATCGTATGCAGGTCCATTGACTTGCATTAGATGTGAGGATGTCAAGGGGCAATCTATAGCCAGAGTGGAGGGGGGGAGGTGAGCACCGACCGCTGCGGGATTGAGGGTCAGGTGAGTATGGCAGCTTTATTTGGGTCCCCTAGTCAATACCAGCACTTAACCTTTGCATTGAAGGGGCTAGTCCTTTAAGTGTGTCCTTTAATTTCATGAATAATATATTTATTGATGATTTTTTTTACAAAGTGGGTTGTTAATTAAACTCTGTTTTCCCATGTTTATTATACATTTTGTTCTTGATTGGTGTTATACAACCTATGTTTCTTTAGTGTTTTGAAATGTCAGTACTGCTTGTAATGTTTTCAAACATTCTTCATTAAAGAACAGAAGCTGGGCATCATGGTGTTGAAGTGAATACTAAAAGAACAGCAAATCTCAAATGCATTTTATATGAGCCCTGAGGCTAAAATACATTGTTTAGAATTATGTAACATTCCATTGCATCTTCATTACAAAGCAGCATACTCAGGGTTGTATTATAAGCTGTTACTGCGCTGGGCACCTAAAGGGAAAACACTTTGTCAGTGACTGGGCCTAAGCCCTTTCACTACTTTTCAACTCCCTTTCTTAGTATTTCCCATCAGAATTTGTATGCTTTGTAGAAAAAGAATATAATAATATACAGTACATTATGTAAATACATACAATCATACATACATATATTATACATACAATAATATACATAATAAGCTAGCACAACAAACAAAAAAGAAAAAGTTATAAGGTAAAGGACAGACAGTATGAGGTACAAATTATAGCGATTTTAAGGAACATGCGCCAGTCATTTGCTTTTGACCTTTGTCTATGCAAGGCATTCAGTTGTTTGCATTAATGACGCTGTTGTCAAATATATACATATTTTATAACCACTCCATAAACTAAATATCAGTGGCACAGTTTTCATTCACAAAGATGTCAGGCAGCACAGCCCTTGTTGCCTCTTGCACTGTTGTGTGGGATAATAACCATAATAGATGGAGTCACTCTTTCAAATGCAAACATTGCTAAAGTTTCCCAAACTGGGTAGTACTCATGGCTAGTACAGCACTTGTAATAAAGACTAGCAGATTTCCCATTGTAGCTGATATCTGCCTTTCTTTGGCCATCCTTTTGTCTACCTCTTGATAGAATAACAGTGGACGGTCATCCAAGTTCTTTCCTACTCCCTTATCTGTTTTATTGTTAGACTTGAACTGAAATGATGAAATGATTTTACCACATTGTTGCCTGAATGCATCAAGGGGGTAATATAAAAAAACATTTGCATAGTGAATGAGATTCGCAGTGTGTTATGGGTTCATTAGAAGCATAGGGGATTCCTATGCTCCACCTAGTGGCCATAATGCACTGGGAATCTCGTTCCCACAGCGGTTTGCTATGAGAAAAGTTTATAAATTACTCCCTAAAAGCCCCGTTCACACAGGCTTATTGGGAGAGGATGCATGCATGGATCCTCTCCTGATCACAGCAGTACGGAGCGGATGTTACCGCCGTGATATCTGTGTCCGTACAGTTTTTGTGGACCCCCATGCCAGTCTATAGGAAACCTGATGTAAACGGACATGTTTCATTGTACATCAGATTACCCCCGGTCTGGCACGATCCGGTCCGTTAAAAAAGAACACTGCTCCATTCGTTTTTCTGGACCCAGCCAGAGGCGTAGGTAACCGGGTGTAAATGGACACTGTCCATAAACTTGCATTGGGGTTTCTTCCCACACTCCAAAGACATGCCCGCAGGTTAATTGGCTCCTGTCTAAATTGATCCTAGTATGTATACATGCAAGATTAGATTGTAAGCTTCTTGGGGGCAGCGACCGATGTGAATGTGCAACTACGTAAAGCGCTGCGTAAATTGTCCGCGCTATATAAATACCCGTAATAAATAAATATGACTTAAATTATTTGGATGTCTTTCCTTTCTTTGTACATTAGTGTTATCCTAATCTTACCTTCCTTTAGGCACGCTTGAGTGAAGGCAGTGGTCTTATCTTCAGTGGTCCCATGTGACCCTGCACAGTCCCAACTACTGTGCTCCAATCAAGGAGTGTGAGCATGTGGAACAGATGGAGATAAACAGCTTCTCCCACACTCTTCTGATCTCCGGTATGCAAATACAGGGCCGGCTTTAGGCCTTCAGGCGCCCTGTGCGAGAAAGCTTTACAGCGCCCCTCAGTGACCACATCCCTCAGTGGCCACACCCTTTAGTGGCCACACCCCCAGTAACCACACCCATTTATTACCCATATTTTTGGTAAAATATAAAAAGTGGGGTCACATTGGGTAAATAGACACCAAACATGTCATGCTTTAAAATTGCGCGCACCCGCGAAATCGCAAAAAATTACCATGCCCAAAATTGACCATAGGCGACGCTTTGAAAGCTTTTACCGCTCCTCAGTTTAGTGTTATCAGTGATTGATAGCCCTACAAATATTGCTCTCATTCCGACGTTCGCGGCGATATGTAACATGTGCGGCGTAATGGGCGAAATCGTTGTTTTCACACGTATGCGCACCCGACGCCTGTTTGCATGCGTGTATGTATGGGGGGGACTTTAAAAAAAAATGTAATTATTTTTTATTTGTAACTTTACATTTTTTGGGGGGAAACTTTATTGCTATCACATAGGGGGGTTAGAAAACCCCCTTATGTGATAGCAAAATATGTG
>NW_017307189.1:601468-605622 GCF_000935625.1 Nanorana parkeri
GGGGGGGCGGACGAGGGAGCGATGTCATATCGGATGGCCAGCGGTGAGGGGGAGAGAAGCCGCCCCCAGGACGAGCTGTGTCGGCCGCACGGCCCCCTTGTTGCCATGGCACCCTGTGCGGCCGCACTGCTCGCACACCCCTAAGGCCGGCCCTGTGCAAATACTTTACTTTTTTATGTAGCCTAACTTTATACATGAAAAAAAAGAAAGCTATGATTAGGCTTTAAAGTGATAGTAAAGTCAAAAGATTTTTAAGCTATTTGAAATGCTCATGAAATCACTCACAATGGAAGCTGCTCCTTGATATTTAAAAGTTTTAGTTTCCTGCAGAATCAGCTGGTCCCCTAAGCACTGGCCTTGATATCCTGTTATAGGGAGGCTCCTTTCCCTTGCAGGGTCCTATGGAGCCATCGTTGTGTGCCCTAGTAAGCTGTGTGTGTCTCCATAAACTCGCAAGCACAGCAAGGCAAGACACTCCCCTGCTCCTCTTTCCGCAAGCTAGTAGATGGACAGCTGCTGGAGATTGTGCTGTCCCTTGTGATCTAAGCCCTCATTAACTCTCAGCTTTTGTAGCGCTTTTTCTGCCTGAAAAATTGATAACCCCCCTATTCATTTCCATGGCCTTGTTCACATCTCAGCGTCTTGTTGCTTGTACCAAAATGTCCGTACATGAGCTTCTATTTGGCAGATTCTGCACTTCTTGGCCCCATAGACTTCAATTGAAACGCTCACAAACGTGCGTTTGCTGCGTTTTTATGCACATTTTTATGTGCGTTTTATGTGCATTTGTCTATTTACATCAATGTGTCATAATCTGCTTGCAAAAATGTGCGAGTATGTGCGCACATAACAAATGTGCAAAAACGTGCTACACAAAATGCACTGACAACGTGCGTATTCTATGTCCCTCAGGTTTGAATGAGGCTTATACTGGACAGGAAGTTCAGGTAAGCGGAGCTGAAAGAGTTGGTGTCAGCTATTTGGAAACATGATGACTACATTATTTGGGGGCAAAAATGTAATGGAATACTTTTCTGGGAAATGTATATTTGTTTGATCTGGATTCATTATTGGAAAAAACTGGGAGTTTAATACTACTTTAAAAGAGAACTATGGGGTAAGTGTTTTCCCCATAGTTCTCTTTAGGATCACGGGAGGACATATACTAACCTCCTCGCGTGAGCCAAAGCTCAGTATATAGGGAGATATTGCCTGCCATATACTGAGAGCGCCGCAGCCTGGACGGATCCCGACAATACTGTCTGGATTCAACCAGCTACGTGAGTGACAGCTGGCTCTGCCTATATAGAGACAGATCCAGCTGTGCCCACCCCCTCCCTCGTCCGTTCCGCCAGTCAACGCTGCGAGATCGGAGAGGGGAATCCACTGCAGGGAGACGATCGGGAAGTGAGCGGATCGGCTGCATATTTCTGCTCACTTCCCGATCGATAGAGCCGACCTGTGACAGCTTCTTTGTCACAGGTCGGCTCTAACTATGAGGATGAGTGGAATTCCCCTTTGAGGACCATAGATTGGCGGGGGGATATAACATACCCTACTACAATTGTTCTTACTTGACAAACTTCTGCTGGCAATCAGCATTTTGAACGAATGCAGAAATGAACGAATGCAGAAATGACCAAATGAAATATGTATTTTTCGTTTGTGAAATGTAGGGAATAGAAGATCCTTGACCCGAGTCTTTTAGAAGTGCACAACACTACAATACAAAGCAGGGTTACAGTGGTTAAATCTTGTGAAAGTAATAACTTCGCTTGTTAATTCTACGCACTCTGATGGAAACTATTTTCAGGTTAATCTTCAACGTGGACTGTTTGTTCAGATGGAACCAGTGGAATAATGACGAGTTGATCGTACATATGCTTCGGAATATTGTAACAATGAGAAGTGCAAAGTGTGCTGAAAAAAAATCGAATGCACGCTATCATTTGTTTTATTTTTAGGGCATCCCAATTAATAGTTGTATTTTTTCAAGTCCGCTGGGTAATGTCATGGAGTAACTTTATAATAAAGCACAGTGTTGACATTGAGTTGACCTTTGAAAGTTCATTCAGTTAATCACAAATCTCCAAGCACAGCAGTCATGGCTGGCTAATCTTGTGTTTTGATTTAATTAAGTATTAACTGAAGGAGTCGTTGGCTCCAACTTATTAAACTGGTGCACTGCATAATGCAGTCAGCCAGTCAGCACTGAAAAAGAGGAACAAACATTGATTACACACAAAGATCAGAAAGCAAAGTAGTTATGTGCACCATGTGCTGAGGGCTCATAAAAAAAAAATGTACGTGTACTGGTGTACAGTATACAAAGATTATACATATACTTCATGCTAATGGTTTCCATTTCTCTCTCTCTCTGTATAATATTGCTGAGAACATGTAAAATAAATATATATATGTTATAGTTACTTAGATATTTTATGTTTATTTGAGCTCTTTTCTGTTCAGATAGAAGTCATTGAAAACCTGGGTTTATTCACACTTGTGCATTGAGGTAACATGCATTGTGGTGCCCTGTGTTGCTATAAGGGGCCCTATGTGTTTTTTGGTCCATTACGGTGCATTTGTAGTCCATATATTGTGCAACAATACAGGAGGTTCCTGGCACACTTTCAACTTAGGCAGCAAAAAAACGTAAAGTGACACTAAACTCAGGAATTAAATCTTAAAATGCATTCAAGTACCATATCTATTAACAATAATGTAGCTTTTTTGTATATCACTCGGCTGTAGATCCTCCAAACATCTCTGAATTGGTGCTGACACTGTCCTTCCTTCTGGAGGGTGGCTACTTTTGTTCTCCATGGTCTCTGTGTGCGTTGTAAAGTAGTCACCACTCCAAGCTCACTCCTGTGATGGACTACAATCTCACGTTTAGTTTTCTAATTTCTATTGAGATTATAGACGCAATAGGATCGTTGTTTACAAGTACTGGAGGACATGTCGATACCATTTTAATGTAAGCTTTTATATCCATTTCTAACAAAGTTGTTTTAGGATCTGATGCTATGCAATACTGTTATTCTTTCCCCTGAGCGATATAAATATTTATATGAAGAAGCGGTCGCTGGAGGATTTAAAGGAGAACTATGGGGTTAGGGCTTTTCCCCATAGTTCTCCTTAGGGTAACCGCAGGACACAAACTAGCGTCTTCCCGTCACCCTAGGCTCAGTATACTAGAGCTGTAGCGCGCGGTATACTGAGACGCCGCAGCTGAAGGGGATCCCGACAATTGTGCCGGGATCCGCCCAGCTGCGTGACTGACAGCTGGCTCTGCCTATCTAGAGGCAGAGCCAGCTGTACCCGCCCCTGTATCCAGTCCCTCCGATCGAGAGGTGAGCGAACGCCCGTATGTGTTCACTCACCTCCCGATCTACTGAGCCGACCTGTGACAGTCTCATTGTCACAGGTCGGCTAGAACTATGAGGTGAGTAAAAAGCACTCACCTCATAGTTCTCCTTTAAAGGGATCCACATCATGGATAATAAAGAGCGTTATTTCACCATTGATATCATATAGTCCATCATTTCCAGTGAGTGTGGTGTGTACACGCAACTACACCAAACTTGAATATTGTTTGCAGCACAGAGATTGTATTTGTCACGTTTTGGGTGCACCTTTCCATTGGAAGATTTGCTGTGAATAGAGTGGACATCCAGGGATCTCAAGTCTCTCTGATGTTCAGGGAGTCTCCCTCTTTTGGACAGCAGCTCCCTGATGTCTGCGAGAGAGGCATTTTGTCCCTGAAAGGGTTACTCTGAGTAAACCTTTCCGGTAAGATATCAGTGGGTAAAGTTTCAGAGTGAGGCTTGCCTCCTGGAGGAAGGTCATGTGATCTCTAGAGTAGCCTCAGAATGAGGCTTGCCTCCTGGAGGAAGGTCATGTGATCTCTACAGTAGCCTCAGAACGAGGCTTGGCTAGGGCGGACATAGACTACTATTGAGAGCAGGTACAGGCACTGAGATCTATTGCTGCAGGGGAGAGAGTGCTGTTAACCCTTTGTGGATAATATATTATCAATTATATGTCCTGGTTGCCTAGTTATAGAGAACATTTATTTCATTTGCTGCCCATAGCAACTAGTCAACTGTGTATCAGGGACTTTACTCCTCAGCGTTTTTTTAAAAAGGTCT
>NW_017307189.1:606061-610113 GCF_000935625.1 Nanorana parkeri
TATATATATATATAATCATTATTATTTCTTTTACATTCTGATGACGGCCGCTGTAAAAAAAAAACCCCCAAAAAACAGAAAGGGCACCTCCCTGAAATGAGACGGGAACCTCCCTGAAATAAGGTTTTGCAGGTTGGGATGTCTGGACATCGGACTTTGTTTATTTTTGTTCTTTCATGTTCTTGGTTCTATTTTGATTTTTGCTTAGCGCAGTGCTTTTTTTGTGGACTTGGTGCAAACCCAGTTTTCCTGAGTTTGCCCTAGCCCCCTTAAATCTGTGATTGCCACCCTGCCTTCCTGGTGCAATCAGGGACAGAAGCTGCAGTGGGGACATTCACCTCTCCACAACTCTCCACAGTTACAGTTTTGAATAGGCTTGGGCAAACTCAGACGAACTGGGTTTGAACCAGACCCAAGCTTATCACTACTGGTGACTAGTCCTTTGACTTCTGCTTGCCTAATTTTGGTCACCGGTTCTACAGATCAAGTCCTCTATATGAGCAGCTCTATAGCTGCTGAAGGACTTTGAGCTACTTGCCTTTTTACTGCATGAAGTTGATCCAGCCCTCCAAAAGGCCACAAAGTAAATTAGTTTCTGTGCCAAGCACTTTAGCCCGGAAAACAAAATAGTCATCAGACCTTCTAAAGCAGCTTTCACACAGCACTGTAACAGTTAAATCCTTGGCTGACAATCCTGTAAATAGGCATGAGTACCCTCTGACATTTGTTTTGCATTAGCCTTTAACTTTTCTTTGCTAACTGAACTGCATATGTAAAACGTCAGGCTTAGATCTTTCAACCAAATCCTAGCCATGGGTACTGGAATACAAGTCTACAAGATACAACTCTGTCACATATGCATTCTTCAAATCTTCTAACCTGCAAATTGCTTTAGACAACAAAATCAGCAAATACTTCCTGCCTTCTACATCTTCTCTTATTTTAAATGATTGCTGGTCATAGGCGGTAGGTATTTCAGGCATCTCTTGTCCTCCGTGTGCTTGCCCATGTACAGTTTGCTTTTAAGCCAAACACTGTGCTTGTCGGGGTTTTTTTTGAAGGTTGACATGTTTTCTAATGAAGGCTAAATGTTTCCAGTGTATAGATCTTCATGGAGAAGGTTATGTATAACTACAAACATTTCTCCCTTTCAACCATGGCAGTAGCATTCAGTTGGTTAACAGAATTTCCATGAATCCTCATCCACATCAGCCCAGATTCACAGCCTTTCTCTGAATTCTTCAAAGTTCTTAAAGAAGAATCGTAATCCTTGCACTGCAAGGGTTAAGTGCTTGCTTTGTCTAGGGAGCTGAAAAAAACAGATGTATACTCACCGAACCATAATCCCGGCCGGCTCCTAAACCATTACACCAGAAATGTCCCTCCGGATGCTGAAGATATATATATTTTGCCGAGAATGTCATTGCAGGCAACAGGCTGCCTCTAATTTGACCTTAAACAACTCCGGGCATATAAAATCATAACCCTTGCAGTGGGGCTACCCCTGATCGGCATGGGTTAGGTGCTCACTCTGTCTAGGGAACTAAAATAACAAAGTTATACTCACCCGAACCACAATCCCAGCTGGGACGTGATGACCCACTTTAGGGCTCATTCACACAGGAATCGGCTGGGACGTACAGCTTTGTGCACGACCGTATCGGGTAGCTCCTTAGCCTGCTCCAGCTAAGGGCGCATTCACACGAGAAAAGGCCGGCACTTACAGCTCCGTGCTGCGTGCACGGCCGTATCGGGTAGCTCCCGGGAAGGACAGGTGCTGCGTGTGATTAGTACGCAGCCCCTGTCCTTCTCTATGGGACTATTAGTACGCCGCCCTACACTCACCCGCCCTGCAAGTCTGTGTGTATGGATCCTGTCCGCCTCTGAGCCGGGACGCACGCACCCGTACGGACCTGCACTTGAGGTGAGCGTAGGGCGGCGTATAGCCGCGTAGTCCCATAGAAAAGGACAGGGGCTGCGTACTAAACACATGCACCTGTCCTTCCCGGGAGCTGCGCGATACGGCCGTGCACGCAGCACGGAGCTGTACGTGCCGGCCTTTTCTCGTGTGAATGCGCCCTTAGCTGGAGCAGGCTGAAAGGACAAGTCGAGGAGCCAGCTGGGATTGTGGTTTGGGCTCCCTAGACAAAAAGAGCACCTAACCCTTGCAGAGCAGGGGTAGCCCCACTACAAGGGTTAAGATTTGCCCGGAGTTCTTTAAGGTCAAATTAGAGGCATCCTGTTGCATGCAATGACATCCTCGGCAAAAGCTATATACCTTCAGCATTTGAAGGGTCATTTCTGGTCTAATGGTTTCACTCCTAAAAGAATTTTCTTTTCACGTCCTTGGGACTGAGTGTGTTCTCATGAAGGCAGAAACACTAAGCACACATCAAGGTATTATAACGAGGTGTATAGGTGGTCAGGGGCTCAAGTCTGCAGTCTCCTCTTGCTTATTACATTATCCAAAACTGAAACATCCTTCTAGCAACATAATCAGGTGAGTATATACAGAATATAACACCTTTTTTTTTTTTTTTCAATCAAAAATCAGCTTTATTGTACATAGGTATAATACAATGACATAAGGAGACAGTGTCTCAACAACATAGCAACATCTGCAATACACATCTGGGATAGAAAGGTACAGTTGGTCCATTACATGTAGTGCGAACATGGGAAGGCTACACAGCCCAGCAGAGCAGACATTATATGGCCATGCTGACCTTATGTATTATAGTGAAACAATAACCGTGGAAATGCAAACAACATGGCCAATACAGTCGGAGATCGGGTATTAGGGTAGTATGAGCCTCACGCAGCCTCAAGTATAAGGACAATTGGGATTGGTAAGCAAACATGGGTTGGTTGACAATTCCTGTCGCTCAAGAACAGGTAGAGCAAGAGTTTGCTTATGTGTAGTATCGATGGGGATAGGTTAGGGTGGGGGGGTGAAGGTTAGGGTAGAAAGGAAGGGTAGGTAGATGGAGCCGAAAGCGAGAGAGCCAAAGGAAGAGGAGCCAGGGGGAGTAAAGAGCAGCGGGGTTGTGGGTCGAGGGTGTAACATTCCAGTCCCCGCTAGGACTCAGGTGGGTGTTGCGGTCATGGCCTGGTGGTAGGCATCTGTGTCCTGGAAAGATAACACCTTTTATTTAGTACAATATACCATCTTTAATTTGTTACAAACTAGGTGTTCGGATGGAACTCGGCTCTACGCGTTTCTCTGAAAAATCTGCTTCATCAGGAGCAGGATGAGGTATGCTGACGATACATAGAATCACACAGGAATATCTCTAAATACATAAAGTAAAAGCACAAATACAGAAGGCCATACATAACTTAGTCTTACTTGGAAATGGTATTGACAATAATTGATTATGCTATCACATGGCTTTGCCTGATGAAGGGGACACTGCCTGGTCCCGATACATTGTTTGTATGTGATATTATACACATGCGTCAATAAAGACATGCTCTTCAGTAACTTTAGAGTGCCTGTGTTTTTCCATTTTCCTATCTCTGACCGCACCATCCATTTGTCACCGCTGCACCTGCTAATATTCAGGGACCATACGGTAATAAGTGTGATGGGTTCATGGACATAATCACACCAAGTCGCAATAAAAGAAGGACATGCATCATTTTTAAAAATGGACAAAAGAAAATCGATTAGATCTGAATGGCCACCATAGGAAAAGCTAGGATTCCTCTTATTGTGTGAAGTTGCAGGTTCCAAAATATGACATTCCTTTGTGTATTTAGCTGCTTACCTGGAGCGGAAAGGTTAATAACACTGTATTTTCAAGTTCCCACAGTTCTCCGTTTTGTCCATTTATATTACACTGCTGTACTTCTATTATTCAAAGTGATTTTGAATCCTTTATATATAAGATGGCAGTAATTGAAGAACTTCCTCTATAATGCAGGTATAACACTTCCAAACATCTTGTACTTTTCTGTATTATGCACTGATCCAGCATAGTCATCAAACACAGAAAGTACACCTGCTATATTTTATTTGCTGCTGTAGTAAAATGTTCCATATATATATA
>NW_017307189.1:610444-619174 GCF_000935625.1 Nanorana parkeri
TATATATACACACTGAGTGGCCAGTTTATTATGACCACCTGACGTTTGTAGGCAAGTTAGCTATAATTAGCTATAATTTCACGCTGAAGTTGCTGGAAGGCCAGACCATTATAAATAGGGAGTCAGGTTGTTTACCACGACAGTAGAAGTGATTTGTTTCTGAAGATATGGGTAAACAACGCGATTTAACAGCCTTTGAACGTGGGATGATTGTTGGAGCTCGGTGCCATGGAGCGAGTATCGGCAAAACAGCAGAATTCGTTAAATGTTCAGGAGCAGCTGTTGTTAAAGTGTTTAAAGACTGGACTGTCAGCCGAAAATCTGGGTCTGAACATGCGGATTGTGGCCGTCAGTGACTAGTCAATGTTAGGGCAGAACGGAGAGTGGCAAGACTGGTACAAGACAACAGAAGGGCAACAGTGCAGTGACAGATTCCTCGCATCACCTTTCAACATCTCGTGGAGTCACGAGGTGGCCCAACGAAGTCATCTTGTGGAGTCATCTCGTGGCCCAACGAAGTACTGATAGGGTGGTCATAATAATCTGGCCACTTAGTGTATATACAGTAAGTGGCCAATAATGTGACTGTACAGTCAGCAGTTTTGGGAAGAAGTGATAACTGGTGCAATAGTGTTGTCTGCAGCAACCAGCAGGTGCCAACATTTAGAGGTTATTCACGAAGGACCTGAAGGATCCAGCCGTAGCTTCAGTTGATCCTTTGGCTCTCTTCGGCCATCGGAGCCCTTCTGTTCAGTCAAACCGAAGGGCTGCTGTACGGGCTATTCACTACAGCCCATACAGCAGCCGAAGGCGGCCGAGCGGCTCAGCCGTGCCGAAGGCATACAGTATGCTTTGGCTTGAATGAGCCAAAGTGACAGCCAAAGCGAGGCCAAAAGCCGGCCGTTCACCTTGCAAATGACAGCTAGGCAGAGCCAGGCGTGATTTCACGGTTGGCTCCGCCTAGTTGTAATGACAGATCAGCACCCCCAAATTACCTGGGGACGCTGAACTGTCATTAAACAAAAAACAACTCGGCAGAGCTGGCCGTGAAGTCACGGCCGGCTCCGCCCAGTTGTTATTCATTGGCCAGGACCTGCTAGAAGACTCTAGCGGGTGCCGGCCAATAGGCAACAGTTGGGCAGAGCTGTCACTGCTAGCTTCGCCCAATTGTTTTTCTTTTTTTATAATTGTTTTTTTCTTTTTTTAAATATCTTTCTTTTTTAATTTTACTATTTTTTTCAACCTTTTTTTTCAACTATTTTCACTGATTTGCTATTCTGCTCGGTACTGCCGTTCGGCCCCTATGATAATAGGGGCGAATGGCAGTGAGTGAGCTGCTGGAGCTACGGCTCAGCCGATCCAGATATTGGATCGGCTGAGTCGAAGTCCTTCTGCACTTCGGCTCACCTGAACATGCAGAGCATGTTCGGCTGACCAAAGGCAGCAATACAGAGCCGATGTATCGATGAAATCAGCCGTACAAGCCGGAATTGAATAGCCAAACAGCGTTCGGCTCACTTCACTTCGGCTGGGTTATTCACTCGGCTGCCTTCGGCAGCTGAGTGAATAACCTCCTTAGTTTTCAGCCTGTGCTAGAATTTTATCAGCTGCTGTGGGCATTTCTTTTTATAGAGTACAATAGATTTCATAAATGTCCCCCAATGGGGTTCTACCTTAAAACTGGAAACAGTTCCCCACTTTTTTTTTTATTATTCCCTAAACAAACCCTAGTTGCCAGTCTGTCATGCTGATCCAATTGCTTTCCGAGTCCTTGAACAAGCCCTCTGATCAGGAGTTCAGTCTTTCTTATTTGCATCCTTGTTTCTAGTCAGTGGCTCAAAGTACTGAAGCCTTATACAACCAAACAACTAGTACTTCTTCAGAGGTTAACATACCTCATGGTTGACCAGTCCTTGTAACTGAGTGGCCAGAAATAAAAAAGTTATTCCTTTGTTTTTGTATATGGCAGAGATAAAGCCTTTGTGAATTGCTTGTTACTGCAGAATAGATGGCTGCCAGAAAGTAATCCTGAGGCTAATGATAGGTCTGCTACAACTGGAAAAGATATGATTTACTTTACTGATCTTACATGCAATAATGGCTCCTGGTTATAGCTTTTGTTTGGGTTACCATGAAGATGTGTTATAGAAGGACAAAGAATTGAAGCAGTGCTAAGGCCATACTCTGACCCATGAAAAGCAGAAATGACGTACCTAAAGCACCATCAGTCAATGTGTAGTAATTCTTTTGGTTGTGCTACAACTATAAAATGTCCGTGTTTTTCTGAGCTAAAATAGACTTCACCTGTAGAAACAACAATGTGCAGAAAGAAAATAAAAGTCAGGGAAAAGGTACCAGGATCAATGCATACTTAGGAAGAAACACATTTGCACATTTATACAAACTGAGAATTCTCTAGGCCTCTGAACAATCAGTTGAGACCTGGTGAAATAGAGAGTTTTCACACACTAACTGGTCAGTTGGCTTAATTCATTGAGGGGAATTTATCAAAACTGGAACAGACAAAATCTGGAGCAGCTGTGCATGGCAACCAATCAGCTTCTCTCTTTCATTTTCAAATCTTAACTGAACAAACTGAAGAGAGAAGCTGATTAGTTGCTATGGGCAACTGCTCTAGATTTTGTCAGCTCCAGTTTTTATAAATTCCCCTCATTGTATATTGTTTCACTTAATTGTATTCATTTTAAATGGCACTCCAATGCATTAACTTGTGTTGTGGTATTGTGAACTGCCTTGGAAAAAAACGGTGCACATCTGCTTTTTGGTCCACTGTAATGTGTTGGCAGCCCACAAAAATATAATGCACATTAACGTGCATGTAATGAGTGATACCTGTGGTTATCAGGGTACCCAGGAATTGGCGCAATCTGGGAAGACTTCAATTATGCTCAACC
This sequence comes from Nanorana parkeri, assembly GCF_000935625.1. Lineage (NCBI taxonomy): Eukaryota > Metazoa > Chordata > Amphibia > Anura > Dicroglossidae > Nanorana > Nanorana parkeri. Next base: position 613,360 of record NW_017307189.1, read on the forward strand.
CAGTTTTACAAGTTGCCCCACTGTATCACCAAAAATGCCCAGGTCAGAAATCAAAAAACAAGAGTCAGTGTGCGGAGAGTAAATAGGACAAACCAAGGTTGATGTAAGCTATTGGAACATAAAAAGTAGGAGCTAAGGGTGGCCATACACTGCAGTGGAACTTCGGCTCAGGAAAGGATCCTTTAAACTCTTGTACATTTTACTTCCCAATGGCAATATAAAAACAGCCCAGTGTGCAGGCTGAAACGTGTCAGCTGTTTTTATCTTGCCATTGTGAGATTTTAAAGGATTCCTTTCTTGTACCTGAGTTTCGCTAGTTTGAACGATGAAGGTTGACAAGAGCCCTGAGCGAGCACCAAGGTCTCTGTCCAGTGTATTTGGACAAGTGAGGCGTAGAGCGGGATCAGTGTGATGATTTGGCCATACACCTTATACAAGCATCATCTATAATCATAAGGAGAGGATCATGTGGAAATCCTTCCCTTCCCATTGTTTGCTTGAGTTTGCCGAGCACATGCTGGAAGTCTATGTTGGCTGCCTTGCACAAACCATCCAAGCAGGTCATTTTGGGTTGTCAGACTTCTCAATGTTGGTGGTGGTAATACATCTGCTTATATTAATTCCTATGCATTGCCATCCTAAGGTAGGTCAGACCTCACGGCTACCCATCAGCATTAGAGAGGACATGAAAACAAAGCTGTTTAGACCGGAACATTTGTTTATGTAGCATGATGGTTTGTAGAAAGATCTTTGGTAAATGAATGGAGCCAGAAAATGATGTTCTTAAAGGAGAACTATGAGGTGAGTGCTTTTCACTCACCTCATAGTTCTAGCCGACCTGTGACAATGAGACTGTCACAAGTCGGCTCAGTAGATCGAGAGGTGAGCGAACACATGCCGGCGTTCGCTCACTTCTCGATCCTGTCACGGCTCTCTGCCGTGACAGGGGAGGGGCTGGATTCCCCTCTCCCCGCTCCGATCTGCCAGCGCTGACTGGCGGAACGGACGGGGCGGGTACAGCTGGCTCTGCCTCTGATAGGCAGAGCCAGCTGTCACTCACGCAGCTGGGCGGATATCGATTTCGGGATCCGCTCCGGCGTCTCAGTATGCCGCGAGCTGTAGCTCGCGGTATACTGAGCCTGGGGTGATGGGAGGACGCTAGTTTGTGTCCTCCCGTTACCCTAAGAACTATGGGGAAAAGCCCTAACCCCATAGTTCTCCTTTAACTGGTGTCAAAGTTTGATTCAGATGAGTGACATTTTTCCTATTTTAAGATAATCAGATGATTGTTCCCAGTACGCATGCACATTTCACGGACCTGAATGCATCATTTCAATATCTGGCACAGCTTTGTGTATTTTTCCAGTGAATGATCTTTTTGGGTGAATAAGCTCATTACTGTTTATGGAAAGACTGATCATATGTAATGCTGGCCATATTGATAACGGTTTTCTGGCCATTTGAACCACAGCCCTACTAATGATCAACAGGAGCAAGGCAACCTACCACCAAAAATGTAGGTATTTATATGGCAGAGGTGGTGGAATGTTGTGTTACAGAGTATGTATAGCCAATTTTGTTTTCTGTTTTGGATAGAAGGGTGAGGGATTCGAACCCCCTACGAGGGGGTCCTCCCCTCTATTTGTCCTGATGACCATTGTCACTAAGACTGAAAGGGATGCAAAATGCAACATGTCACAGTTGTCAACAGAAAGTAAACTTTCCAATGGGAATACCTGTTTTGGTGACAACTGTCTAAGTAAGGAATTCTCTTAGACCATTGTTACCAGGGAGAGACAACCGTCTCCCTGTAACATAAAGAAGAAAGACAATGGTGCGGGACACGACCTGTAGGACGAGAGCTGTGATAGAGCAGAAGACATTACTAGACCCGTTGGACTTGTAATTATGTTATTGCAGCATAATAAGAGCACCAAAGGTAAGAGGGGAGAGATTTTCATTTGGGAGGGTGACATTTCTCTTTAAAGAGGAAGTTCACCTCTTCCCTCTGCTTTTTGATTTTTTTACCTGTTAAGTATTTGATTTGAGGACAACCGTACCCATCTATCCAGTGTTGTCCTGCTCAGTTCTGCACTAGCATCTTGGTCCTTGTCAGTCATTGGAAGTTGGCTGCCTCTTGCAGGTTCAGGAAGCTGGCTTATGAGCTCGCTATATACTGAGAGTGCCGCAGCCTGCACGGATCCTGACAATACTGTCGAGATCCACCCGGCTGGCTGACTAACAGCGGGCTCCGCCTTCCTAGAGGCAAAGCCACCTGTATCCGCCCCCTCCAGTCAGTGCTGGAGGATTGGAGAGGGGAAGGGGGGAATCCCTGCGGGGAGAGGTGACTGACCGTCACTGTTCTCTGTAGAGAGATGATTGGAAAGTGAACAAGTGACGGTATGTGTTCGCTCACTTCCTGATCTATAGAGCTGACGTGTGACAGGTTCAATGTTACAGGTCGGCTCTAACTATGAGGTGAGTGGAAATCGCTCACCTCATAGCTCTCCTTTAATGTCTGCCCCCCAGTCGCTTTGTGTCCTTGCTCCTACAGCCTCCTGGGATATATGATGGGGATATCCCAGGAGGCTGTGAGAGAAGGACACACGTCATTCTTGCCTCGGTGAGAATGGTGACGTGGGCCGGGACAAGAGCAAAAATAAACAACAACAAAATATGATTAAAAAGGGCTTTTAACTGTACAGGGGGGAGGTTCGGGGAGGCAAAGGCCCTCTGCAAAGTGCAACTGAAGCCAAAACTCGTTTTGTGTATGGACATAGTGGAGAGGGATTAGTTTTTAAAGAAGCACTGAGGGGGAAATTATCATTAACCCGTGTAGTGGGGCTACCCCTGCACTGCAAAGGGTTAAGTGCTTCTTTATGCCTAGAGAGAAAAATAAAGTCATATTCATCCTATCCTCTGTACTAGCTTTCTGTTACAGCGGTCCCTAGAGCCTCTCTCCCCCTCCGCTGCAGCAATCTACGGTCCCATAAATCATCACGATCTATATGCAGTGTATAGGACGAAAGGATGGTGAGGAACATACCATTGCTGCAGTGTAGGAGGGGACAGGTTGGAGGCAGCGCTGGCCGGCTCACAGGAACGGGCGAGTATAACTTTGTTATTTTCAGCCCTAGACCAAAACAAGCAATTAACCCTTACAGGCCGGGGGTAGCCCCACTGCAAGGGTTAATAAAAGGGATATCCCAATACCATTTTTTCAGATCAAGTACTTTCCCTCAGGTACTCGCCGATACCAATTTCCGATACTTTTTCTTAAAGGGACATGTGACATATTTTCACGCCAGCCATAGAGGACTACAGATCCCATCAATCCATGATTATACAACAATTATACAGGGCTGCTTGAAGGGACTCACCAAGGCTGCATGCAGGTCTCACCAGGGCTGTGTGCGTTATCTCACCAAGGCTGCATGCAGGTCTCACCAGGGCTGTGTGCGTTATCTCACCAAGGCTGCATGCAGGTCTCACCAGGGCTGTGTGCGTCATCTCATCAGGGCTACGTGTGGCATCTTCCCAGGGCTGCATGCAGCATCTCCCTGCAGGTCTCACCAGGGCTGCGTTCGGGTCTAACCAGGGCTGCATTTGGGTCTAACCAGGGCTGCATTTGGGTCTCACCAGGGCTGTGTGCAGATTTCACTAGGGCTGCGTTTGGGTCTAACCAGGGCTGCATGCAGATCTCACCAGGGCTGCATTTGGGTCTAACCAGGGCTGCGTGCAGATCTCACCAGGGCTGCGTGCAGATCTCACCAGGGCTGCGTGCAGAACTCACCAGGGCTGCGTGCAGATCTCACCAGGGCTGCATTTGGGTCTAACCAGGGCTGCGTGCAGATCTCACCAGGGCTGTATTTGGGTCTCACCAGGGCTGCGTGCAGATCTCACCAGGGCTGCGTGCAGATCTCACCAGGGCTGCGTGCAGATCTCACCAGGGCTGCGTACAGATCTCACCAGGGCTGTATTTGGGTCTCACCAGGGCTGCATGCAGATCTCACCAGAGTGCTGTGCCTGTTTCTGTGGGCGCCTGGAAGGAGATGTGGGGCCAGACTGCTGCCAAAGACAGCTATGGTGAGGTCCCCAGCAAGTCTGGGACAGCACTTCAGGTGCCCATACACTGCTCGATTCTCGTACGAGAATCGCGGGAAATCCCACGATCGTACGAGAATCGAGCAGTGTGAACGGAGACGTGCGACCGTTTCTACTGTACGGTCGCACGTCTTCCGTCGAACCAGCATGTTCGAAAACCAGCCGGGAATCGTACGATTCTCGGCTGGTTAGAACGGTGCTCGGAAGACAAATGCCGAACGGGCCGGTGTGCGCACGCGCACACTGCCCGTTCAACATTGCGGTCATCAGAAGCCCGCCCCTCAGGGGGGCGGGCTTGCGATGATCGAGAGTGCGATCTGCCTGTCCAAGATAGGCAGATCGTACGTTTTTTTAATCCCTTTACAACCATCGCAAGACTAAAGTCTTGCGATGGTTGTAGAGTGTATGGGCACCTTTACTGTTGTGGCAATCAGACAGTAAGTGATAGGAAATCTCCACAATGGGACACAGATATGGGTTATAATCCTCCCTTACTCTATCCAAAACGGAAAATAAAAAGTTCTCGCTGCTTCTACTGTCAGCATCAGTTTAAACAATTGCGCTGTGTAAGGGGTTAATAATGAACTGTTAGCATGCCTCGGCAATGCTCCTTATCATGTGTCCGCCCGATCCTTGCCACTGACTACCGTCTGTACACTAAAACCAAGCGTGGTCCTTATATATAGAAACTTGTAGCGGGTTCAGTTCAGATCTCTAATTTGTGTGGCCCGATCTGTCATCGTCTATGGCCTTCCTATAGGTGAAGACATAACTGGCAAGGTTTGACCTTCATTTCTATGGTATGCACACGGCTAGGTTTCTTTCCAAACTTCGCCGTAATTCCCCCCTTTGACAGAAGGCCGCACCTCCACAACTTTATGAAGAAAAGGTGAGCCTTCGTAGGACAAAGCTTGGGAAATCTCCTCCCCTCTCTGCTTCTCTTGGTACCGCCCTGACTGCTCACTGGCTCCCTGTCTTCTGAAGACCGTCCCATTGTAGGGGGGGGTGTTATTCCGGAGTTCATTGACAGCAGCGCAGGGGGGGACGCGGGGTCACATCACATGGGGCTGAGCGAGTAGTGAGGAGCCCGGCATCCGGCACCTAGGTGAGAGCTTCTCAGTCACCCGTCTGCATGGCTGTGCTGTTAGGATGATACTCTGTGCGCTCTTCAGGTGCAAGTCCTGCAAGGGCAGCGCGATAGAGAACGAGGGGAGAGGGGGCGTCACTCCTTCCTGGACCAGCTGGGTGACACGGAGACGTGGGAAGGGTTAAAGAGGGAGGGAGTTCATGGACTCCAACAAAGAATATGGCGAGGGGAGCAGGCAGGGTGTCCTGCTTTATCCCACAGGAAGGCGGTCGTCAGAAGAGAGGTGTGCGCCCTTCACTCGTGTCCTCCCGGGTAAGTGACCTTCCTGTGCACGGCTCACAATTGGCCGGGGAACTTTCCTCTCCTCCCTCGGGCACAACTTGGGGGGAAAGCGGAAATCGGCTGAATGGTATTGTGTGTGTGCCAAGGGCACGACTGTCATCTCTTCCCGGCCAGCTCAAGGGCACAACACAGTGACCGCTGCTGTGTGATCCGTGTTAGGTGACTACACGTATTCTGACAACTTGTGTCCTACTTCCTGTGCCATGCTGTGCCCTCACCCCTACAAGTCACCTCTGGTTAACCCCTTCCTGGCTGGCTGCCCCCCTCCTATTCCTGGCCAGC
>NW_017307189.1:619343-641877 GCF_000935625.1 Nanorana parkeri
GATTGACAGCAGCAGAGGGCGGGTGCAATAGCTAGTTTGCTATTGGATATTGCAAAGTGAAATAGCCCATCGGAATCAAGCAATGCATTCCTGTGGTGGGTTTTTTGTTTTATTCTGACAGCGTACGCCAGTGGTTCTCAACCTGTGGGTCGCTGTGTGATTTCTGCTGTGCTAGTTGAGAGTCCTCCTCAGCCCTCTCCTAGCGCAGCAGTGTCAGTTCTCCCGCCACGCCGCCAGATGTCGCTGCAGCAGCCGCGTCAACCCTAAATTTTACCGTTGGGGGTCACCCCAACTTGGCAAATGTTACCAAGGGGTCCCGGCCCTAGATAGGTTGAGAACCACTGCGTTAGTATGACATTTGGTGAACATTAAAGTGTTATTAAACCTGAACCCTTTATTAGCAGTTCTAGCATCTGACCTGGGCACTTAGTATACTTATTGCTTTGTCATCGTCTATGGCCTTCTTTCATGGCTCATGCACATTGACCTAAATGCGTATGGGAACCCCATTTGCTGCGTTCTTTGTGCCCATAGGAATGTATTTACAGAATACACTGTACGTGCATATACAGTAGTTGCGTTTTGCACACGTATGGGCGTAAATTCCTAAATGTCAAACATCAGCATGTGGGAGATTACACTCATACATGTGTAAACGCTAGTACCGGCATTACCACATGTTTACGCATGTACAGCATATTGCGTCAATACGATCCTCTTGGTACAAGAACGCCGCAGCTGGGCTCCCAGGCACAGGAAATACAGACCTAATTTACGATGCATTCCCATACACCTGTATTTACATCCCCTAGCTTTCTTTCTACATAAAGGAGACCTTCAGTCCACTGAATATCCTTTCCTCTCTCAGCTCCCACCTAGCCCTGGTACAATTTTTTTTAAATTTTTTTAGGCCTTTTAAAAAAAAATGTTTGTGGTTAACACACCCTTCCCCCTTCCCCCACTGCCATTCTCACCTTGGAGGGAATGACGTCCCCTGCTCTCAGGGGATATCACTGTCACATATCCCAGGAAGCTGCTGGAGCAGGGAAACGGTGTTAGGACCTGACTTGTGTCATCGGGACCCAGCTGCCTGAACCCAGAAGAAACGGGACCAAGATGGCAGCCCAGGACTTGGGCTATGGCAGGACAACACTGGATTTGCTGGCCAGGGAAGTATGTGAATTGAGGACATCCCTGCCTGATATGTAAGAGGAGTAAATAAAATAAGTCAGTGATATGTCATGATGTGCGGTGTACTGCGTCGCAACACACTGCAGTGAAAAAAAAAATACTGTTTATACCACACCCCATCGCAATGTGGTGGTTTGAACTGGCTTCATAGTAAACAATTCAATTCATGCCCAGCATCTGCTATGAACAGCCTTACTTGTAGTCATCAGCCCTCTGGGCACTTTAAATGTACTATTTTATTAAAGGAAACCTGGATGCCATTGCTGACCCCCACCTTCTGAGAATGCTGACTGTCATGCAGATGGGTTTCCTAAGTCACAAGTGTGCAAATAAGGAGTTCTAACTCCAAGTAAATCTAAACCCAATCACTAAAATCTCATATAAGCTTTATTAAATGAATGCCATTTCAAAAGGTTTTTTTAATATTTATAATTCTTCGGCTTTAAAATAATACCTGCCGACCTTCTGCTTCTTCAGACACTTCTTTTTATGGGGTGACCTCTGTGTCCCTAATGTGCTCCCATGCTCTTACATGCACCCCTGGTGGAGATGCAAAGCACCTGAGTCATTACACAGAGTGCAAGCACGGCGCACTGTTGTCACTATCGGGAAGCAGCCAGCGCTGGAACATATGCATGCAGACAAGAAGTAACTGAAGGTGGGAAGCACTGACATGTTGAAAAGGTGATAACGGCGTTTTAGAAATATATAAATGGCAGAACGTGTTTTAGAAAACTAAATGATATCCCATTTAGGTTTAGATCTACTTTTACTCTGACTTTCCTGACTTGCATGCTTGTTCCCAATCAATGTCTTAAATCTGAACCATAATATAAATGTACTTTGTATGCACAAATTCCTTAAAGGAGAACTATGAGGCAAGTGCTTTTCACTCACCTCATAGTTCTAGCCGACCTGTGACAATGAGACTGTCACAGGTCGGCTCAGTAGATCGGGAGGTGAGCGAACACATACCGGCGTTCGCTCACTTCTCGAACTGTCACGGCAGGGCCGCGACAGGGGAGGGACTGGTTTCCCCCTCCCCGATCCTCCAGCACTGACTTACGGAACAGACAGGAGAGGGGGCGCGTACAGCTGGCTCTGCCTCTAGATAGGCAGAGCCAGATGTCACTCATGCAGCTGGGTGGATCCAGACATAATTGTCGGGATCCGTTTCAGCTGCGGCGTCTCAGTATATACTGAGCTTAGGGTAACGGGAGGACGCTAGTTTGTGTCCTCCCGTTACCCTTAGGAGAACTATGGGGAAAAGCCCTAACCCCATAGTTCTCTAACAACCCAGCTATCAGCTTGTAGGGTTTGGAAGGAGCCTAGCAGATCCTCTCACTACAGGAGGGGTAGATACAGAACCAGTCACCCTGCACAAGCAGAGAGAGGAGCAGTGACCGGTGTTTTATCGAAAGCTCCGACTTGTCACGTCGCATCCGGTGACTGCCAGTAGGAGATGTACAGCAGATGGGAGCTAGTGCGCATGGGCAGAAAATCCTTGTCTAACTGTTGCCACTGCGCCTGGGAGGCTAGCGGCTTATCGGATTCTATAACCTAGGACCAACTTCTATTTATCCTAGGTTATAGAAGCCGATGGCCGCGCAGTACCAACAGTGGTTGTAGAAAGAATCATGTAGCCGCGCAGGTGCTTTAGCATAATATAACCTTTTGACTAGGTTATAGAATCCGATGAGGCAATAGGCACTGCGACCATCGGCTTCTATAACCTAGGACAAATAAATCTAGTAGGTTATAGAAGTGGATAGGCGCTGTGGCACTAGTTAGACAGTTCGGCAAGGATTTCCTGGGCATGCGCACTATGTGCTGTAGATCTCCTGGCAGTCACTGGATGTGACATCACCAGTCGGAGAGGTTGACAAGTTGGAACTTTCGATAGAACACCGGCCTTTGTTACAGGAAGCTCCTACACAGAAACTTTGTTTCACCCTGAATTACTGATCACTGTATTGCAGATCTGGAAGGGATAAACCGAGCACACCAAGATTCCCTCACCTTGGAGGGAATGACGTCCACTTGCCTCTTGTATTTAGACCATGTTTGCTTATCCTGGAGTTCAGCTTTAAAGCAGGCAGAGACAGCCAGGCAACTAGCATTTGCAAATAGACATTCACATTGGCATCCTCTGTATTTTTTTTTAATCCAGGTTGATTTAAAAGCATATTTTTACATGCGTTATGTTTTGATCCGTTTGAATAAATAGAACATAACATAAATGATGCATGATGGACCTCTGTAACAGTACTGGCCATGATGCACTTCAGTTCACTGGTTACACGACAGGATGTCCCTAGAGATTATTTTAAGATGCTGGTGACTGTACAAGTCTCTTATTCAGCATTGGTGGTTTACGTAGGTCAGCATATTAAGACTTCAGTGCCAAAACGGCTAATGCACATAGACACTTGATAAATATTCAAAGATGGGTCTAGCACATAACTTTTTATCTTGTCATTTGCCATTATTTTTGTAATAGTAAGGTCCTGCTTTGATATCTGGGCTTCATGGCCTTGTGCTGGGCAGATCGCATCAGATCATCAATGACCTTCATCAGCTCGGGGTGGAAAATTGTGTTCATCTCAACTCTGCAGATAAAGACTAGAGCTACACATCAGTTCTTTAGAAGCTGACTTGTGCTACTAAAATTGTGAGCAATTGATGGCTTAGAGAAGCTATTGTTTGCTGAACAGATGAAACAAATGGTTCCTTATGGAGTAGGCTACACAAGTATCCTGCAGAATCATCTACTGGCAATCCACCATAACGGGAACATTTTGAAGTGTTGTAGTTTGATACTACATGCTACTTTGTTAGCTTATTCTATTGTGTGGTCAGTGGCTACTCCTAGAGATTTCTAGTAGCGCTAGCCTAAGCTGGTGCTGCCCTTTGGAACCTGTGGGGAGCATGGCCAGTATACAATGGAGAGGCAATGTTTAGTTTGGGTGAAATTATTGTTTGAGGAGCAGATTATATAATCAGACCCCATATGTATGGGTGCCCATAGGCTACTAATTTAGTCATGGTGAGTCAGTTCAATGAAAATGTTTTACCAGAACAAGTCTTGTTGTTTTTTTTTGTAAGTCTAGAGTAGTAGTGCCTAACGTCTCAGAGCACACAAACTAAACTTGGCATGGAAGAAATAAGAGTTATGCCATTGCTCATGCTTCATAAATTTCTAGTTACCTGGCTTACCCTTTAAAATCCACCTACTTTTGGCATTGGAGAGCTGAAACAAGCATGCAGTTAGTGAATTTAGAGATCCATACCTGCATACAGTACTACTTCTGGGCCAGGGACTCGCTAGGTAGTGGCCCATTGATGAGCCAATAACATGGTCATGACAGGTTTGCTATAAACTGGCAACAAACAGTTGGATTTGATCTCAGATAAGAGAAAATCACCAAATGCTAAGTGGTGTGAGGGGTAAGCTAGAGGTCATTCAATGTATACCTGGTTGGATAGATCCAAAGCATATCTGGTAAAATTGTTGATATGACAGACGGAAAGTTTACTTTCTAACCTTAAAGCGGAACTGCAACTTCTTATATCCTACAGCCAAGAAAGGTGCAGTCTTTGCTTCTGTTTGGTTGCCATGGTACTGCCCATGTGATTGGCTATGACACCAGCCATTTGAATACTCGATTGAGAGGTGGAATAAGGACACTGGCAACCTTGAAAATAATAGTTTTGGGACACAATTAAATTGGAGGGTCTAGTTTTGCTGGCAGGTTCACGCCATTTCCTGGTCCAGATCTGATCCAGAAAATGGTGTGAACCTGCCCGCAGTTCCAGTGCATTCCAGACCAGACAAAATGAGACATGCAGTATTTTTCTGGTCTGGTCTGGAACAGAGTGCGCTGGTGTGAACTAGAGCTGCAGCTAACGATTATTTTCAAAATCGATTAGTTAGCCGATTATTAGGTTCGATTAATCGGATAAACAATAAAATACATTTTTGTAGTAAGGAGGAGCAGGGGTGGGGGGATGACAGCAGCTGATAGACAGGTCCAATCTCAGAAGCAACAGCCCTAGGGGTGCAGCTATAATAGTTTGTAACTTGTGCTAGGCATTGCTCAGGCAGGCAGAAAAACATCCAGCCCCATGTCTTCCTTATTTGAAATGCTTTCCTATGAAGGTTGGCTTGATGGGTGGATGAGGGGGAAACCAGGAAATTCAATGTACAGCCACAACCTAGGCATTTGGTGCCATACCAAGAAATGCCCAGTTGGCATTGTGTAGGTTTCTCTACTTGGCTCTACTTTTTTGGCACTCAGTGTTTGAAGGTAACTTGGTTAGAGTTGGGAACGGCAAATACTCTAATTCTCGTCTGAACATGCCCTAGGTGAGCAACGCTATTTATCTGTGACTATCTGAATACCAGTTTCATCATGGAGATGATGGCCAGTGCTCACTAAGAGAAACCTTCTAAGCGCCCTCTTCTAGCACCTGACTGGGGTTCTCTTAACCTGGTACAGCCTCTTGTATTTTAAAGCAAGGATAATGCTGCCTTTAGCAGCAATCCTTCTCCTTTTTTTTTTTTTTTTCCCCCACAAGTTTTCAAAGGTTCATATTTGTAAAGGTTCATGTTTGAGAGTTGGTTGTATCCGGAATTTTGAATGTGAAGATAAGTTTGACAGAATGTTGAATGCTTAGACATTTTAAAAGTGTACAACCGATACAGCCCCAAAACCCATACAAAGACATGTGTAGACAGTAGCATTTGTGTGATGTTTCTCCATTTTGAGGATGGCCAATGTTGGAGCCTTTCATTGTTTGTTTTAAATCTCCGCTAGGTATGTGAAGGTGGCTTTTCAGTCTCTTATGTTTAGGTCTTTATTTCTTTTTCACCAGGTTAAATTCAAGTTGCCACTCATGTTTTCTTTTTTGGATGAATTTTTGGTTTTCTTGAGTTGATTCTGCTTTTTAGTAATTACTCAAGTACCAGGCTTTTGTTCTCTTCTATTTATGAAATCCTTAAAAGCTAGCGTGCACTCAAATATATAGTACAATATGACTGGGCGTCTTGAATGGGGTTTTGCACTTTGTGTGGCCTGACCTTGTTACTGCACTGTCAGCAGCTGTCTAGTATGTTATAATTTTAAAGATTGAAATCAGTATGTTTCAGTTATGTTTTTTAGCGTGTCCAGTTGTAATTCAGCAGCAACCAAAGTTTTTTGCAGTTAAGTTATTTCAGATGATCTGTGCTATGAAGAGCGTTTTCCTTTTGGACATGGATCTAACATTTTCTTATATGGTGACATGGAACAGCTTGATGTGTTAGACATGAATCATAATAATTTGCCCAGTTACTTGGCAAAATTAAAATTGGCTAGGATTATTTACATTGCAGGAAATGTTTGTATTGAACGAGTCTAGGGGCTATAAAAATGCTATTTGTCTGGCTGTGATGTTGTACCATGAGCTTAATACTTTGAGACACCATCACCTTGCCCGTGCAGGTGAGGGGTATACCCCTTTTTACTTGCCTTAGCTCAAGGATGTCCAAACTCCGGCCCTCCAGCTGTGGTGAAAGTACAAATCCCATGAAGCATCTCTCTCCGGGAGTCGTGGCTGTGAGAATCTCGCAAAGCCTCATGGGATTTGTAGTTCCACCACAGCTGGAGGGCCGTAGTTTGGACATTCCTGCCTTAGCTGAACACTCCACAGCTAAAATTAGTTGTCTGTAGCATGGGGAGAGCATGGTGTGACTCCCTCAGTCATATGACCATACACAGGCATAGCGATTGGCTGCCTGGGGCACTGACCAGGAAGGTGCATGTTCTTTCCATACGCTGCCGGATGTGCCAGGTATTCTTGCTGGCTGTGCAGGAGGAAGGAGTTACAAGGGAATGCAGTTAAGATGTTTCTAGAAACCGGGGGGGTTCTGCAGACAGTCACTTTGTTGCTATCTTAAAAGTACTCTGTAACATCCACTTTTCAAAAGAATAGTCTAAGGGCCTGTTCACACAACGTCTGTTTACTGTGCTGACCGGCTCCGTACGCTCCTGCACAAAAAATGCATCCCAATGTATCCATATGTGTTTTTATGTGCTACAGTTCTCACGTGTGCAGTCTGGTTACGACAGAAACATACTGCATGTCACATTTTGTACGGTCAGGAAACGGTCCGGTAACGAAAAACGCACTGCACTGCAGCTAACATACTGACAGCCCCACTCCAGCTACTGGAACGCATCAAAAACGCGGCTAAACACATAGCACCGCGTCTGCTGATCCGGACCTGAAACTCATGTGAACAGGCCCTAAATAGTTACCTAAACATGCAGAGAAACCTTTGCTCGCTTTAACAGATCCTGTGCCCCTGCTATCTGAGACTTCTGGGCACATTGGATAGCCCATCCCCAGCTGAGTGCTCTAGTTACTCCTGTGTCAGATGGCATGTATGTTGGTGAATTATGTGGTTCACCCCCCCCTTCAAACCCTACATCATTACAAGACACAATAGTGTGTGTGTAAATACTTGCACATCTCCATTCTGAATAAATCCCTGCTTATTGCATGATTAATGTCATCTTTGACAACTATCTCCATAGTGAAACACGTAAAGACTCGGTAGGGAGGGGTAGTAAGATTGTTGCTTTTCTGAGACATGTTGATTCAGGTGCCTAATGTAGTGGAAAAGAATACTGAAATTATAATTGCTTTAAAGGAGAATTATGGGGTGATTGAAATGCACTCATCCCAGTTGTGAGAGCCAACGTCTGACACTGCATGTGTCACACGTCGGCTCTATTGATCGAGAATTGAGCGATAACATACCACTGATCACTCAGTTCATGATCTTCTCTGCAGAGAGTGGTGACTCTGTTACCGCTCCCTGCAGGGATTCCCCCCTCCCCTCCTCTGTTTCTCCATTCTGACTGGAGGGACAGACAGGGAGGGGGTGGGCATAGCTGGCTCTAGAGAGGCAAAGCCAGCTGTCAATCAGGGAGCAGGGTGGATCCCGACACTGCAGCCGCTCTTACCCGGCTACAGTGCAGCTCTGCACTTGTCAGCATATAGTGGGCAGTAGCCTGCTATATGCTGAGTTTTGGGTCACAGGAGGACGTTTAGTAAATGTCCTCCTGTGACCCTCAAGAGAACTAAAGCCCAAAAAAGGTTTGGCCATAGTCCTTTTTAAAAACTGTGTTTATAGAAACCTCACTTTTTTTGCTATTCTGTCGTGTCGTTTTGCTGTAACACTAATGTAATATGTGTTGCTATGGCCAATTGGAACTGAAAACTCTATTTGTTCGATGGTGGATCATTTATTCTACCTCCTTAAAGTAGTATTAAACTCTCACACTTTTTCAATAATGAATCCTGATCAAACAAATATACATTGCCCAGCAAAGTATTGCTTTACTTTTTGCCCAAACACTTCCAATCACTATGTTTCTGAGCAGCTGCTTCCAAGTCTCTCAGCTCAGCTTTCTTGAACTTCCTGCCCAGTATGAGATCACAAGGGACAGAGCAGACTACAGCAACTGTTCATGTACTAGGAAGGATAGCGGGCGGGGGGGGGTGTAGATTGATTTGCTGTGTTTGTGGAGACGCACACAGCTTACTAGCGCACACACAAGGGTGACTGCGTAGCACTCTGCTTGATAAAGGAGTCATTCTAAAATGGGAAGTCGGGGGACCAGCTGATTCTGCAGCAAACTAAAACTCTTCAACGTCCAAGTAGCGGCATCCATTGTAAGGTATTTCATCAGCGTTTGAAATGGCTTAAAGTCCTTTTGACTTTAATATCGCTTAGAGTGCTCTGTTGGTGAGATCTCCACTTATCCTGCTATGGCCATTATGGCAAGGACCCACTCTCTGTATTAGGTTTTTATATGATGGAGACGGCAGCAGAAATTGCAGGGAAGCTCAAAAATCCCAGGTGACCAGGAACAGTTTGGAATGTTTGACAGACCAGATCTGTGTTGTCGTATCCAATACATATAAAACGAATTATGTAGTCACAGCCTACTAAGCTCCACCTATTTCCAACCTTACATTTTAAAACATCAGAACACCTATAACCTTTTTTTCAGTTTCGGGTAGATGCCAGCTGGTTGGATCACTACCGGACTTCTTCTACCTCTAGGGCACGTTAACAGTAGATGTGCAACAGACTTTCACTGGTTCACCCATATTTCAGCCATTTTGAAGACCCTAATGGTGAAAGTGCAAGGAACTCTACAGGAGAGCTCTGGTGTTGACAAGAAATATAAGAAGGCAATATATGAATAGCCAAGGGCATCCACCAACAACAGAGAACCCTATTTTGGTGGATTATTCCTGTTAAGATGACCCAGAGAGAGTAAACTAAAATTAATGCTCAATTGCTGTATTCTAGACTTTAATTCAAGCAGTGACTGTAGTGGTATCAATTTCCGGTTTGCTATAACCCAAATATATTTCCCAGGGAACAATGTTTAATATAGTTTAGGCTTAAACAATAAGGCCAAAATGTAATGGCACTGCAGAAATAAAATAATTGGAAATTAACCTATATTCTTCTTTATTTTGTTTTACTACTTAAGTTAAATCTTTCTATGACCTCTCCTCTAAAGACAATCCAGATGTTTGACTGATGACAGGATGTGTTTTGCTAAAATTAGTTTCTTTTCCATCCTAGTATCAGTCAAAGCCTAAAGACATGCAGGCAGCTTAAAGCTGAACGTCAGACAGACCTAGAAATACGTACTGTATTACATCTATTTTATAAATACATCCAAGTACCTGAATCTGTCTTGATATTGTCCTCTTAGACTATCAGACTGAACTACTATTTAATGGGAATTTTTTTTGTCCCTAGGCATAAGCAAACTTTAGAATTAGAAGTCTCTAACAGAGTGGTAGTTGTAACGTATTGCTGGCAGGCATACAAGTGCTGCTCCTGTTAAACTTAGAGCAGTATTTCTTCTGCCGTTACTGGCAAGTTAGAGCTGCCTGCCCACCAACATGCAAGAAACACTTCAGGAGTTTTAAATGACAGTTGTATCTTGTGGGCACTCTTATAAATTAAGGAGATGTTCAATCACAATTTCTGCAGACAAACATTCAATATGTATGCTATCCAAAACACAATAATTTTAGGCTGGAGTTTGGGCTTTAACTGCAAGCTTTATGATCCATAACTGTAAAGATGATTGAATTGACAGACTTGGAGTTGAGTGATTTTGTGCCAGGAAATACCACTAGATCCTTCTATAATGGGTTAAACTGGCACAGGGTAAAAGTAACTTTAGTCTACACACTATACATTTTGAACAAGGTTATTCTGCTCAGTGGTGATCATGATGGATGTGTTGGTCTGCTTGTTATGGCAACATTAGTGCTGACCTCTGCTTGTCCTTGGATAACACACATGCTTGGTAGTGGAGTGGAAATTTTCTTATTAACCACCCCGGTTATGTCTGTAGTACATCCAGAATTCAGCATGAACCGGCACTGCCATATGTCACTTGTGCTTCTGCTGCTTGTCAGGTGAATGTTTTAGGTTTCATGCCAATTCCCATTGTGATCAAAGTTCACTATTTTGGCATATTGTAGACATCACTGTCTGAAAATAATCTGAGAAATGTAACGTGCTCTTCTTCACACTGTGCTCAATTTAACGTTTTAATCTGTGGATTACAAAGAATAAAAGGATTGTTTCATTTTATAAACCATTTAAACTGGCTGAGAAAGCCTGCTTTCTAAGAGTGCAATATTTGTAGAAAATCGCCAGCATTATTCTATTTATTTTTTAAAATATTTTTTGTTATGTCTTTTGCTTGTGCGCTAAGGAGACTTTATCAACCAGAACACAGAGGCAGGCTTTTCTTATGCATGCTAAAAGTGGAAGTTTAGTAGTTGTTAACCCTCTTGTAGCGAACCTAACTAAACGTTTATTTGTAAAGCAAGTATTAGAGGGACCCTGCTCGTGAGAGCTTACAATCTACAAGATGGAGCAAGTAATACAGAAGGTAATAACTGTAGGGGATGAGCTGATTGAAGGATCAGAGGTGCAGTTTTTAAGAGCAGGTGGAATAGGCTTCCCTCAAGAGGTAAGTTTTCAGGGATCGCCGGCAGGCGGATTACAAAAGCTGTCGGTAAAAGAAGGGTCGCAGTCTGGACACGCACAGGGTGCCGGTTCTGTCCGGACTGTGGTTGCCGACCTGCGCTGGGTTATGGCTTGCTGACAGTGGATACACTGGCCCCAACACAGTCGTTCGCTTCGGTCATGGGTTGCTAGGACCACTGGCTTTCTAGAAACCAATTACATCGTGCAGGGCTGGTTGCTACAAGTGATCTGGGCGGCTGTACAGCCACCCAGATCACTTGTACTAGTCTGCTGTTGTGCCACTCCACTACCACGCCCTGTACCGCCATGGTTTTCGGGGTGAGAAGCAGGCTGGGGAAGTCTATTCCCCGATCTGCTCTGTGTTAACTGAAGCATGAAATACTCGCAGCGGTTCCTGCTTCTGCTGTCAGAAGTGCCTGATATACAGACTATGAATCACGGGAATGTGCTTGATTATCTGTATTGGAGAGCAGGACTAATGAACCCAGATGTCTCCATAAAAAGTACCTGTCGCCTTCAAATGCTGTCACATAGGGGCTTGATAGCCATTTATTATAGCAGAAGTTAAGTGAAAAGAAGACAAAAAATAATACAATTAAAAAAATATTTAAAACAACCACTGCCATCTGATTCTAGAAAAAAATGTAAAAAGGAGGAGGGTCTTAACAAAAAAACAGTGTGATGTGCTGGGCTTGACTCCTTAACACTGTACATGGGAACACCAGCATCTGTTGCTGCCGGTGTGAATGCAGCCTATATGGCAGATCGCGGTACAGACACAAACCGAGTGAAATTTCTGTCTGCACCACGATTCGGCTCTTGGCTTGATTTTTTTTATTTTATTTTTTTCTTAAATTTTTGTATTTTAATTTGCCAGGAGATAGCCCGATAAGTTGTGGTAGGGACTTCCAGAGGATGGGAGGGTCTCTGGAGAAGTCCTGAAGGTGAACATTTAGAGCACGGGTCTACAAAGTACTGGCCCGTAAACCAGTACTATGTGCCCCGCAGCCAGCTAACAAGTCAGGCACATGGTCACAGACCGCGTACCTGACTTGCAGGAGCAGCGACATGGTTTGCTTCTCTGTCGGATGCAGACTGCAGAGCTGCTCCTGTCACTGACAGCACTCTACACTGAACGTTGGCCGAAAGGATGGATTAGTAAGGTCTGCACCAGACCTTACTAATCACCACTGGATCCCCAGGGATTGTGCCTTAGCACCTTCTCACTGCAGAAACATATGCAGGTGAGTGGTTCTTTGTTTTATTTTATGTAGATGTACTGGGGAGTTTATTATTGTGGGGGGGCCAGTGAATGGAGGGAGTTTATTATTATGGGAGGAGTGTGGATTTGTGTGTATTAGGCCCCATTCACACCTTTTAAGTGCATTTAGGGATTCCTGCGTCATGAACTTTTCCTGCAGTAGGAATCCCTAATTCAAGTTTAATCGTGTGACAGCCCTTGCATGTAAATGCCTGCACACCGCATGTATTGGTATGTGATATGATTACATGAGGTTAGGAATCAATAATTCTGTGGATGCATGATCGATTTCTAAACTCATGTAATCATATCACATACCAATACATGCGGTGTGCAGGCGTTTACATGCAGCGGTTGTCACCTGATCATTACCTTGAATGGGTGAAGGCTACCACTTGTAAATGCCAGATTAGGGATTCCTACTGCAGGAAAATGTGTGTGTGTGTAAAACTGTAGTTGTTTAAAACTGTAATTGTGGACCATAGGAGCTTTTCCTATAATGTGCAATTATTTAATGGCGGTAGAAATGTGCAGAGTCTTTAGCATAAATGCCTACCTGCTAGTAGTCCTTAATAGCCATCTTTAGTCCTGCTTCAATATTAAAGGAGAACTAGGAGGTGAGTGAATTGCACTCATCCCCATAGTTAGAGCCGACATTTGACATTGAAACTGTCACACGTCGACTCTATTGATGGGGAAGTGAGCAAAAACATAACACCTATCCGCTCACTTCCCGATCGTCTCCCTGCTGGGATTCCCCTCTCTGATTCTCCAGCACTGACTGGAGGGACGGACAGGGGGAGGGGCAGGCATAGCTGGCTCTGCCTTTTAGATAGGCAATCAGCCAGCTGGGTTGATGTTGACAGTATTGTCGTTTGCCGTCCCGGCTGCGGTGCGCTCTCAGTATATGGTGGGCAACAGCCTGCTATATACTGAGCTTTGGGTCACGGGAGGATGGTAGTATATGTCCTCCCATGACCCTAAAGAGAACTATGAGATAAAAAGGTTACCCCACAGTTTTAAATCCCTTGCTTATGATCATGATGCGCATACTGTATCTCACTTTAATTCTACCAGGAAAAAATGCCCACAACTTACCTGGTAGCCGAATCTAGGTTTTCGTTCCCATGTTGGTGGTTGTAGCAATTTGTTGTTTCTTTAATGCAAAGAAAGAGGAGATATAATTATATAATTAAGAAACTAAGTAATGGTAGTTTGGGGGGAAGTGCAAATGTAGTGGTAGGGTAGTGCAGAAGTAAGCAAAATAATGCTGTCCACTTCCAGGTGGCACAGGGATCTCTAAAATGCATAGGGATCTAGCAAAATTCCAATATATCTTGATATATGAACCTGACTTGGATAATTCACACTCCATTATGTTGCAGAGTCTCCCTATGAAAAACAGAATGCATGTGGCCACCCGCTGAACATGGGGTCGCGACCCACTTTTGTGTCATGACCCACCAGTTGAGAACTAAGGTGTTAGACCATTTCAGATAAAGGAAATTTTCTCCAACTAAAATAATTCCCTAATTTTCCACAACTTTCTTTTGAAATGTCTTCAGATTTGTTTAACTGCTAGCATGTAATTGACCTTGCAAAGTTCACTTTGTGAATCATACTCAAAGCGTTAAATCTTTGCCTGTATTTTTTTTTTGTCTTCTGTGCTCTGAACATTAAATGAGATGCATAACTTCTTATTGAGAAAGAAATGAGGCAACTTTTTACTCCTGCCTGAAGCTGTCTAGTTGCAAAATGTTGAATCTGGATCCTTTCCTGCCATTAATTGTTTGAGAGGGTGTGACTGTAAGAGTAGGGAAGTACTGTAGATACTCCAGGATAGTTGTGCTGGATTTTTTTCCTTCCTCTCTGTGGTTTGTTTGGTTTTTTTTTTGTACAAGTTATCAATCTTCAAGTTTTTAAAGGTTACAGGTTGTACCATAGCAAACTAGCGTTTAGTTCCACTTTCTTTAACCTTTTTGCTACATAAAAAAAAAAAGAGCCTTTTTTTTATGACTGAAGGAGTTAATTGCTTTGTTTTTTAATAAAACAGTTGGCCCTGCCAAGTACATTTGTTACCTTAATTACACACGCAAACCAGTTTTATCACTTTCTGGAACTTGAGACCTGCCTACCAACCAGCATTGCTAGGCAATGAAACTTTGACAAACAATCTGATGCTTGAGATTTCTCATAACCTCTACTCCCCTCACTCATTCATGTTTGGGTTCTACGATAAGCCATAAAAATCTTCGGTCCTCCTTTTTTGTCCTGTGTTTTTTTTTTTTTTCTTTTTAATACATTTTATATGTACATTTTTTATTTTTTTTATTTTTTTTTAATTCTAAGGCAGTGAAGTTACATCTGAATCTGATAGGGAAATTGTGTTTTTACTTACAATCTATGCAACATTGTACGTTTTCTATATTCTTGTATCATATTTAGATCACACTGTAATAGGGATGCGGCTAATGATTATTTTCATAATCGATTCGTTGGCCAATTATTTTTTTTCATCAATAGGATGAAAAAAAAATTATCCTTAATTTAAAATACACAAATGCAGTGTTACAAAGTTTACTTCAGAATAAACCGTGCGTTCCAGTGTGGGCCATCACACTATGGCGCGTTTGGGGTGCCATTGACATTAACCTCCCACAGCAGAATTTGCGAAACCGAAAATTACTATATATATATATATATTTATATATATGTATATGTATGTGTGTTTTGTAAGGACATGGAGCTTGAATAGCTTCAGCAAGGGAATGAGAGCTGCCAGTGGCAAGATTCTGCAGACTGCAGCTGAATGTAAATACAGCAGGTAGTGGGCGTATGCAATAGTCAGCCTGCTATTGGCCAATTCAAATTGCAATAACAGGCTGTCAATTGCACCGGCCCACTGCTTGCTGTGCCCTCCTCCAGAGCTAGGGGATCCAAACAACTAATCGATAATGAGAATAGATGACAACTATTCTCATTATTCTCGAATTAATCGATTTTAGTTGGTTGCAGCCCTACACTGTAAAGCAAGTAACTTCCCCGCACAGGGGCTTGGGTGTTAATTTTGCACGTTCAGGATATATATATTTATATATATGTATATGTATGTGTGTTTTGTAAGGACATGGAGCTTGAATAGCTTCAGCAAGGGAATGAGAGCTGCCAGTGGCAAGATTCTGCAGACTGCAGCTGAATGTAAATACAGCAGGTAGTGGGCGTATGCAATAGTCAGCCTGCTATTGGCCAATTCAAATTGCAATAACAGGCTGTCAATTGCACCGGCCCACTGCTTGCTGTGCCCTCCTCCAGAGCTAGGGGATCCAAACAACTAATCGATAATGAGAATAGATGACAACTATTCTCATTATTCTCGAATTAATCGATTTTAGTTGGTTGCAGCCCTACACTGTAAAGCAAGTAACTTCCCCGCACAGGGGCTTGGGTGTTAATTTTGCACGTTCAGGCCACGCCCCCGATGCCCTGGGAAGTGATGCCTGAGTCCAGATTTGTAACTGGTCCAGGATTCTAGCAGAATCCTTCCTGGAAGAATCCACTGGCCTGGGGGGTTGGGGACCCCTGCTCCAAAAAATACTTGGTTGATTTATCCACGTTCTCCTTTTCCCACTGAATTGCACCAAAAATATGTCCATTACATTTTTTTGTAATACTAAAGACTACATCAAACACAAATCTAAAATAAATCCTGCGGTAAGTGTTTTTTAAATTGTATTCATTATTTCAAGATGTAATTCTCCAAGCAGCATTGCAAGTGGTTACTGAGCATGTATCATTCTCTTGTGTGTCACTTTGTAGCACTAATGTATGCGTTGTTTACTTAGTGCTAGGTTAATTGCATTGCTCTGCAAGTTAATGTTTTACCTAGACAAGAACATTTTTCAAATTCCTTGTGCAGTGGTTCACATAGTTGGTGCTTTACAAGTTTTAAGGCAAATATACACAAGGCTGAGTTCTTTGAATTTTATGTAAGTAAACTGTCCATGTCTATTCTACAGGATTCCTCTACTCAAAACTCCCCCCCCCTTTTTTTTTTTTCCCCCCACTTTCACGGTACAATGTACTTTATTACTTTATTGTAGAAGAAACACGATTCTTGTCGTTTTTATTTTTTGTATTATTATATGATTACGTAACTTCAGTTTTTCTGTACACATCATCATTCTAGACTCCAGCATTCACTGACTTGAAAGAATACTGTCCTTTTTTTATCTTTCACCTCCAGTCCTTTGGAAAAGACAGTGAGCAGAAATATTACTTCTTATCCTATAATATTAAAGCTTGAATAATCACGTATGTATATATGTGTACACACACACACACACACACACACACACACACTCACACACACACACACCAGATTATTATGACGACCCCATCAGTACTTCGTTGGGCCACCTCGTGACTCCACGAGATGTTGACAGGTGATGCGAGGAATCTGACACTGCACTGTTGCTCTTCTGTTGTCTTGTACCAGTCTTGCCACTCTCCGTTCTGCCCTAACATTGACTAGTCGCTGATGGCCACAATTCGCACGTTCAGACCCAGATTTTCGGCTGACAGTCCAGTCTTCAAACACTTTAACAGCTGCTCTTGAACCTTTAACAAATTCTGCTGTTTTGCTGATGCTCGCTGCATGGCCCTGAGCGCCAACAAACATCCCAAAGGCTGTTAAATCGCGTTGTTTACCCATATCTTCAGGAAAAAATTGCTTCTACTTAACTCCTCATGTTACTTCCATGTCCATATCTACTTAAAGTTGATGGTGCTTCCATTTCCATGCACGCTACTTTGGCATGCTTTTTGACTCTGACTTCTCCTTTTCTGCTCGCATTCACTCTAAAGGTGGCCATACACTGTACAACCATCGCAAGACCTTAGTCTTGCGATGGTTGTAAAGTGATTAAAAAAAACGTACGATCTTCCCATCTTGGACAGGCAGATCGTACTCTGGATCATCGCAAGCTCGCCCCCCTGAGGGGCGGGCTTCCGATGACCACAATGCTGAACGGGCAGTGTTGCATTTGTCTCCCGAGCACCGTTCAAACCAGCCGAAAATCGTTCGATTTTCGGCTGGTTTTCTCGCGTATTCCTTAGACAAAAGACGTGCGACCGTACAGTAGAAACGGTCGCACGTCTTCGTTCACACTGCTCGATTCTCGTACGATCGCAGGATTTCCCGCGATTCTCGTACGAGAATCGAGCAGTGTATGGGCACCTTAACACTAAATCGTTCTGTTTTTCACCTGAAAAACATCTCTCTAATTTGACCTTAGTATAGCTGTATCTTGTTGCACTCCTTACCAGTTTTGTAGTTTTACCTGTGAACTCCAGGTGGGTGCTCGTAGTGACCATGGACGGCACCATGAAGTTCGAGAATGTAAACAGCACACCATTGATTAAGTGAAATTAGTCCATTTTAATGACAAAAAAAATGCCATTCAATGCTAGTGCACACAACTCTCGTCTACAGGACCTCACCAGTGCTGCTCCCAACTTATGGAATTCCCTCCCACGCCAAATACGCTTCTCTAAAGAAGTGCATCAGCTCTCTCCTTGCTTTCTCACCCTATACAACCTTCTCTTCGGCTCCCGTTTCACAGTACTCTCAAATCCCCTCCCATTTTATTTCGTATGCGTCTGTAGTCTCCCCTTCCCCACCTCGTTGTCTTTGGTCCCCTTCCTCTTAGACTGTATGCTCATTTGGGCAGGTCCTCCTCACCTACTGTTTCTGTATGTCAATGATGGTTGTCAGGGTTTCTTGTCTTGTTTAAATGATTGTACAGCGCTGCGGAATATGTTGGCACTATATACATGTAGTCTGTGCCCAGAATAGTTTTGTTTACCCGTGTGTCTGTGGCATGAGGACTGGAGACTTTGTGTGTGTAGCATGGCAAGTTCATAGGAGAGGAAGGAAGAAGATTGCTGACCTGTCATGCTCAGCAAGTGTGGAGTGTCCACTCTAGTCTCTTCGCCTTCGTTCTCAAAGGCTGCCCATACATGTTAGAATTCTGGACAGGTCTCTGAAATCAGCCAAAATTCTTAGTGTGTGGGGTCCTGCTGGTTCAACAAGAACTGATTACTCAGTTGACATTTGTCCAAGAAGCCGGGCCAAAAACGCAGTAAGCACCAGCTGTCAGAATAACATAGCCAGCAGGTAAGATGTCTCCAGCCAGTAAAGAGTGATCATGGGGAAAAAAGGTGTCTCCACTGAAGCTTTAGCACCAATCCTTGTTTCCACGACAACCCCAAATTTTCCAAATCCAGTTGTCACGGAGACAAAGTGAGGTGCAATCTTCTGAACAGGGGCACACACAGCAAAACAAACTTTACAGGGGGATAAGCCCCTCCCCTATGCTATCCAAAAATAAGAAAAAAATGTATCTGTACCAACTTACATGCAAATTCAACTTAAGAACAAACCTACAGTCCCAATCTTGTACCAAACCCGGGACTACCTGTATTTTGTTTTTTGGACACCTTCTCCTTGTATATACACCTGGCTCTCTTGCTTTAAATAGTAAATGGCATAAAATGTTTAAGGCTACAATCGCACTAGGTGAGAGTAGAGGCATTTATATGCGTTTTCTTTTCTCAAACACATATCTTGTAAATGCATCTAATGATTTACAATGGCTCTATTCACACATTGCTTTTGAGATGCTTTTATCTGCAGTCAGTTTATCTGCGTTTAGAAAAAATAGAAGTCGGGTGTATCTAGGAATCGATTTTAACTTCCAAATGCATGGAAATGTGTGTAAATGCATTTTGGTGGTAGGATTTGGTACCAGATGCATCAAAATGCATGTGCATGTAAATATGCATCATTTAAAGCATCTCAAAGCTTAAACACTGCATCTAGCCTGACAGCATCCTGATTTTCCTCTGCATATAGAGCACAAAAAAACGCAAGTGGCCAGTGTGAATGTAGCCTAAGTATTTGATCTGTTGAATAGTCTTTTTATTTCTAGATGGTTTTCTACTGATGCCAAGCACAAGGAATGCCAGGAATGTTGAGTTGTGCTACTACTGATAACGCCTGCTTTTACTTCCTCTCTAATGTTGGATCATGTGGTTCCTCAAGAAACGTTTAATAGATTTAAGTTTGTTTGGCTTTAATAGATGGCAGCAGTTTACTTGTTCGTGTGGTTTTATAGCTTTATAAATGAGGTAAACTTTGTGGCAACCTTTTTCTGCAGTCCTATATAAACCAAGCAAACCTCCAAATACACAGTAGAAATGCATAGACTGGAGCTGACCAACCCACTAAAGGATTTGCATTTCTGTCCGTCCTGTCATTGGATCTGTACAGTCCTGCAAGGTAAGCAATGTGACCTGATTTTTTTTTTTTTTTTTTGCTGTAGTTGAACTTGGTCACCTCCCCATTTAGGAGCAGCAGCAGCAGCAAATTGATTAGGTCATCCCTCTCGCTGAATGCAGAATAATTGGTTGGCCCAAAGTACTGCCTCTCCCTCTTAAGGTGCCCATTCACCTTGCGATTATCGTACGATAATCGCGGGAAATCCCGCGATTGTACGATAATCGCAAGGTGTAGGGTAGGCTTGCGACCGTTTGTATTGTGCGGTCGCACGTCTTTTGTCGAACCAGCATGCTACTCGGCGGGTTTCTAGCCTGCTCGCTCGACAACTGCGGAATGGGCCGGTGTGCGCACACTGCCCGTTCAGCATTGCGGTCATCGGAAGCCTTCGATGATCCCAAGTACGATCTGCCTGTCCAAGATGGGCAGATCGTACAAGCTTTTAATAAGCTTACGACCATCGCAGGAGTCTTGCGATGGTCGTAAGATGTATGGACACCTTTTACAGGTTAAGTGCTACTAAGCAACATATACATTCACTAGAGTCTCTCCCATCCTTTGGAACTCTCTACCCCAACCTGGCTGACTATCTCCCACTCTAACTGCCTTTAGGTGATCCCTTAAGACTCCTCTCTTCAGGGAAACCTATCCCACCTCAACCTAACCACTGAAATATCACTTTCTCAAGCAATTCATCCCCACACAGCTACCTCCTCATGTATCACTTGCCCCTCCCTTTTAGATTGTAAGCCCTCACGGGCAGGGCCCTCCTTACCGTCTTGTCTTGAATTGTATTGTGATTGTAATGTCTTCCTTCTATTGTAAAGCACTGCACAAACTTTTGGCGCTATATAAATCCTGTATAATATACATAATTGTATTTATTTTAAATCATGCTTTAAATGTATCTTAAGTTGAACTTTTGAATAAACTTCCACACTTTTACTTTTTAGGAAACGTTTACGGGCTGTTTACTGTTGACAATAAGCGACTGTAAACATCCTCGACTGGAAGCTGTGAAGAAGTTGATGGGCTTTCAGTCGGATGTTTGCAGCTGCCAACTGCCACACACTTCAGGAATTTTACTGGAAGTAACACTTTTAAGCTTTGTAATGTTTTGTGTTTGGTGTCCACTGCCGTTTGTTCAAGGGTTCCTATGTAGTGATTCAGAGTACATAAGAACCTGTTACAGCAATCAATAGTATCGGTGGAGTATGGTTATAAGTAGCAAATGCCAAGAGGAAGTCACGAGAAATTTCTCCAACATGGACATAGACAGTTGGAGTCTGCTGTCTGCTCCACCTTGTCCTGGTGATGGCCAATTTCGTGTACAGGTGTCACTGGAACAGAAAGTGGGGGTAGATCTCCCCTCACAGCATGTCTTGCAGATATTTCCTTTAGTGATGTGATCTCCCCCTTATTGCTCTCACCTGCACCGACCTCTTTTGCTTCTGTTGGTCCGGGGTCTTCAGCATCTACTGCTGGGCAGCCAATGATTCTGCCTTGGGAGTTGCGTCATCCCAAGGACCAAGCTGAATGAATCACGAGTGTACATTTTCCTAAATGTTAACTAAAAGAATAAAAAGCAAAGGATTTTTTTTGACTTTGCATGCCTCTTCTGCCAAAAAACTCAACTACTTAAGGGCTAGTTCGCAGCACTGTGTTCTGGTGGTCACTTATATAAAAAAAAAAGTACAGCGGAATGCTGTACTTTTAGCGCATCAATTAAATTGTACACAAAGAAAAATGCGCTGTGGCTCGATCAAGCGCATTGGTACTGTTCAGGGACATGCACACCAGTAGCCGTGTGGTTAAAGGAGAACTATGGGGTCAGGGCTTAGCCGTGTGGCTAAAGGAGAACTATGGGGTCAGGGCTTTCCCCCTAGTTCTAAGGGTCACGGGAGAACACAAACTAGCGTTCTCCTGTGACCCAAAGCTCAGCTGTAGCTCGCGGTATACTGAGACGACGCAGCCGGAATGGATCCCTACATTGCTGTCGAGATCCACCCAGCTGTGGGATTGACAGCTGGCTCTGCCTATCCAGAGGCAGAGCCAGCTGTGCCCTCCCCCGTCCGTTCTGCCAGTCAGCGCTGGAGGATCGGACAGGGGAGGGGGGATCCCTGCAGGGAGCCATGAGTGAAGTCAGGGCTCTCTGCAGGGATAGATCGAGAAGTGAGCGAGCGACGGTATGTGTTTGCTCACTTCCCGATCTATTGAGCCGATCTGTGAACGCTTCATTGTCACAGGTCGACACAGATTATGAGGCTGAGTGAAAAATCACTCGCCTCATAATTCTCCTTTACGCTCAGCTGCTGGTATGAACTTAGCAGAACAAATCGGAAAAAAAGAAAACAAACTGCAAGGAAAAACCCTCTACATTTTTAAGCAGTTTTTTGATGCTTGATTCTGCAAGATCTGCTGTGTGGGACTGCTTCTTCTTGTCCGGGAGTGAAGAGCAATTAAGGCTTAGAATACGTGCCCTGCATACTTACACTGCTTTGCAACTGGTGTTCCAGAGAAGCTGACCAACTGCAAAAAAAATTATTTTGAGAAAAGTGTGATTTGGGGCAACACAGCTAGGTGTGTAAAAACACACTTTCAACAAAAAAAAAAAAAAAGCCTTTGGTTGATGGGGAAGGTTTCCTGCCACATATTAAATGCATAT